>NW_005187465.1:1324112-1366137 GCF_000239375.1 Pundamilia nyererei | reverse complement strand
GTGACAAAGCGGCACTCCCAAAGTTGCACATCTTTGGAGTGATTTGGTGCCTGCCCTGTGGATGAGCTTTAAATAGCAGCTTTGTAATGGGCTAAAGCAACACTATCTGGTGCTGTGTCCTACACTCTTTCTCCTGCAGGGAGCGCTGTTAAACCAGCAAAACAGCTACTGTAACATTATCAGCTAATCAACAGCAGGGACACCTCACTTCACCATTAATTGTTTTTAATTTTTTTGTACAAAAGACCCTGTTTGTTGTCAGTCTTCTCAAACACTTAGTTCTGTAAAACTTAACGTGCTAATACTGTTCTCGTCAGCTTGAGTTTTCTGCAGCTTAATGCTTACAGCATACAAAACGCTTACCACAGTATTTTGGTTGACTTGTGTAAACCAGATGCCGCCATGTAAGATGGATGGTTCCTTTTTCCCCCCCCGTCTTTTCTTTCTTTTCTTTTTTTCTTTTTAAAGTTAACATCTTTTGATAGAAAGTTAAACTGGGACATAACAGGCTTGTACTTTGTTAACGGCCATTTGTAAAAACATTTTTAAACGTCTTAAATGAGGAGGCCTCCAAACACTCTTTGTTTTGTAGAGACACAGGACTCTCGGTCGTGGTGTAAATATGCTCCCCTCCTGTTCTCTCTTTCATATGTATGCCTTTCTGATGGAATGAATGACTTTTATTTTGTTTCTCTGAAATTTTACAATGTCCTTTTTAGTGGTATTTTGCAATGTCACAGTGGCTTGTTTCAGTGCTTCATTCAATGTATTAACCGGTATCCTTTTTGCAATTAAAAACGATTGTATTTCACCTTTCTGGTTGTTGAGTTTCTTTAGTTTTCTGCTGTTACAGTAATAAAATGGGGAATATGAAAAGTGGAGTGCGTGTGTGTGCTGGGAGACATAAAAATAAAGGACTAATGTAAAAATTGTAATTGTTCTCATTGTGGATCCCTCTCCATAAGCATTTTCATCACCATGGGAACAAGAAATGCCTTTCTCATTGTCAGCTGTGCCCTAATATATCAAACAGCTGATCAGCTGCGAGTAGTGTCCGGCTGGCAAGTTGGTATATGTGTTGTAGTCATCAAGATTTTTCAGAATTCGTGAGCTGGACAGAGTCAAATATTTGTGGAGAAAGTACCGGCCACTTCATTAGTTACACCTTCCTTCAATGCCCCTTTTGCCTTCAGAGCTGCCCTTTGTTCTCCATGGTACCGATCCAACAAGTTGGTCATCAGATTTTGTTCCATATTGACAATTGCTGCAGATTTGCAGCTTCATGTCTATGATGTGCATCTCCCATTCTTCCGCATCTCAAAGGTTTGGCGTGTTATCCTGTGGAAAGCAACCATCAGAAAATGGGCAAACTGTGATCATGAAGGGATGAACATGGTTAGCAACAGTACTTGGGTAGATTGTGGCAATTAAACAATACTTAAGAGTTCGTCAAGAAAATAACTTCCACACTGATGCTACAAGCTTGAACCATTGACACAAGGCTACGTTTTTATGCTTATGCCAAATTCTGATCCCACCATCCAAATGCAAAGACTCATTAGACCAGGCAACATTTTCCAGTCTGTTGTCCAGTTTTGGTGAGCCTGTGCAAATTTTGTTGTGGTTTCAGTTCTTAAGAGTGTTACCCGTGTGGTCTTTTGCTGCTGTAGACCATCTGATGCTTTTGGTGTGTTCAGAGACGCTCTTCTGAATACATCCTGGGTGGAACCAGTAGTTACCCAAGTTATTTTTACCTTCCCATCAGCTCAAAGCAGTCTGGTTTCTGGCATCAACGAGGTATTGTCGCCTAGAGAACTGCTGCTCACTGGATATTTTTGTTTTATGATCATTATCTGTAATCTGTAGAGACGGTTATGAAGGATAATCCCAGTAGATCAGTTTCCGAAATGCTCAGAACAGCCTGTCTGGTATCAACAACTGAGCCACCTTTTAAAGTCACTTAAATGACCCTTTTTCCTTATTTCTGATGCTTTGTGTGAACTTCAGGAGGTTATCTTGACTGTGTCTACATGCCTAAATGCTCTGAGGAACTGCTATGTGATTGGCTGATTCAACATTTTCTTTAAGGAGCAATTGAACAGATGTGCCTAAGAAAATGGGCCAGGGAGTGCATGTCAGGTTTTAATAACTCTGAAATACTGGCCATAAATAAACAGTGTGGATTTATGCAAAAGTGACTGCTTCAGATTTTCACAGTTGGTACAAACATATCCCCATAATTGTCACTGTCATCAAGCGCCGTTTGTGCATTCATTATACTTGCAACAACACCCACTCACCCTTACGCCTATCTAAACTATGGAATTTAATGATAGTGCTGCACAATAATTGCTTAGTCACATAAGTGCATTTAATTTTTAATCCACACTATAAAACTATATTAAATATTAAAGGTTTTTAATGTAAAGCCATTACACCAGCTTCTGTCTGGATCATGACTACAGAATTTTTTTTGTGCTGTGCTGGAGAACGTGGCCGCCTCCCAGCATCAAAGACTCTACAGTGGCGCTCTCTTCTGTACGACTCAAGAATGGCACTACAAACACAGATTTTTAACAAAACCTGCTGAGATGCTGGCTGTCGTTTGTTGCCATATGAATCTCCTGCCATCTGCTGGCTGTTGTTTGCTCTAATGAAGTTAAAGGTTCATTCAAGAGGCACCCCACAAAAATAAACATTTGAATTCCACTCTGACTTTTAAATGGGCATGTTTCAGAACGAGGAGGAAGATCAACAGAAACGTATCATTTACACTATCTCACCTTTTAAAACGACTGTAAATGTTTGACAGGTTCTTTTTTCCTTAAAAAGAATGTTAAAAATGTAAAACCCGCAGAAAAGATTTTTGTGTAATGACTCTAAAACTTGCCAAAGAAGTGAAACTGCGTAATGTCACAAGATCCATCGGGGTTGTTCATTGTTCAGATCAGACTAAACAAGAAATCCTCTATTGTAAGCAGCTTCCTTAGTAAAGAAATTCAAATGTAGATATGTGCCTGGTTTGCGAAAAGGATGACTATTTATGGCATGTACTGTGGGGGTGGGGCTGATAGTGAGTGCTTTTGTAAAGACACAAAAATCTGCTCTTATAGTTTAAGCAGCTGTGATACTCTTCAGACTTCACAATATTACATTACTGGAAGCTGTAAAACACTGAAATATCTTCTGGAGCCACAGCAGTAGGCTTGTAAATGTAAAGTTTAAAGTAAAAAGAGCCATTCTCAAGAGAACATGATTGCACTTGGCAAAAATTCAAAAAAACCTTTGCGCCACGTTTGTACTTTTATTGCGGTTTTGAGATCGTTTCAGGAGGTCAGAGTCATCCTGAGAGGACTGTGACTATAGACCAAAGTATGTATGGAGCCCCGGTTTTGTTTGTTGATACTTTGAAGTGATCAAATCTACAACAGAATGGCTAAAAAAAGAAAAGAAGCCCAGAAAAGAGTTGAGGCCACAGCAGACTGAGATGCTGCAGCAGGACCTTAAGAGTGATGTCCTGCAATGTTGTGAAGAGCCAGAATTCCTCCACAGTGACGTTAGAGACTGATAGTCATACAGAAAAGAATACATCACTAATCCCTTCCATCATTCCCTTTGTTACACAGACTTAATTAAAATATAAGATGGGGGGGGAAGTGTCTAAATAAATGCTCCAAAGTTGAACAACACACAATATCCATATATTTTCTCTTTCAATATATACAAGATACTGAAAGTAAAAACAGTGCAGCTACCTTAGAGGGGGAGCTGTATAACAGGTAGGAATGATTTCCTGTAAGCTTCTGTAGTGCATTGCAATAGAATGAGTCGTTTGCAGAATGTGCTCCTGTGACCGTCCAGCACGTCACGGAGAGGGTGTGAAGGTTTGTCCAGTTTAGTTTGTAATTAGCATAACATCATCCTCTGTGACACCACAAAGGACACGTCATTTAGTAAAGCTCCACATCCATCCCTGCTTGAGGTGGTTCTACAAGCTGCTGAGTCATCGGGTGTACTTCAGTTTTCACAGAACCTGTGAAAACGTTCCAGAAATGATTATTTCTCACTGGCTTTATTTTTCCAATTTTATGACACAATGTAAATAGTGGTGATATGTAACTACACTTCTGTGATTACTCCACCCTCGCATGCGTGTTTTCTGTGGGAATGTATAACAGTTTATATCTGACTGTTATACATTCCCACGAGGAAGAGGGCTTTGACAGCGCTGACCTCGTGACTCATTTACTGAAGAAACCATGAGACGGCGCTCATTAAAATTTTCACTTTAAGTTATGACAGCGTTGATCTGGCCCCCCCGTTTCTACCACAGGAAGTGTTTCCTTCTTTTCAAACAATCTCATGTCATATGGTGTGTGTCTAGATATCACCCCGCTCACTGATACACTCATTCTCGTTATCTATCACATCAGAAACTCATGTTTGGTATTTTCTCATATCACAGATCAGATGATTTATTGTTATTTTGAAAATCTGTTCAGTTTCTTTTTTGGCCTGTCTCCTTTACTCCTTCGTGGATTTACCTTATTAATGTTGGCTCAGTTTGTCCTCAGTTTCGAGCCTGGATTTAACTACTCAAGATTTTTCTCAGTCAGGGGAAGTCAAAGTGTTTCTTGTGCTCTTTAAGCCCAGAACACTCAGCGCCTGCCAGTTTGTCCTATTACCACAGTTCACTTAAAGTGCAAGGATAACATATGGCTTATTAGTTATGTTTATTCAATTAGACATGGTAAAAGTTAAAGAACAATAATGCAAGTTGTTGTTTTTTTTTGTTTTTTAGCAGAGATATGCAACACTACATCACGGAAACACAGTGTTTGGATGTTTGTTAAATCTAAGTTTTAATGTTTAAGAAAAAACAGGGCAGGTTCATACTTGCTGCACCTTAGTGGGGCTGGGTGGTAGTACCGAAAGTATTCAGTTTCAGTCCCCCACCGTCCCTCCCACCTTCCAATCACCATGTCAGCCTAACACCTCCTGCTGCAGAGGTGCTCGTCAGACCAGTTCTCAGGCACTGTGTTATGTGTTACTCTTTGCGGAAGCGCTCGGTGCTACAAGTTAAAACTCAAGAAACGGCATCTGGTTCTGAAAAAAAGGTAAACCAGATTGCACACTTTATGAAAGGACCGGACAACTTGCAGTGTCGAGTTTGGGACTGATCTTTAAACAGCTCTCACAGGAGCCCCCACGGGACGATTGGATGTGTTTGAGCCCATCACTGCAAGGACAAGACGACAGGTGAGTGTTGCTCTTAAGATTTTAAGCACTTAAGTGCTTTCAGTTTTAACATTCAACAAGTATATGTGGTTTACTGTGGATTCATGGGATTTACTGCATCTGGGTTTTTTGTTTTTTTTTTGTTTTGTTTTTTTGACTGAATGACTCAGATTTATCTTTGTTTTGGCCAGCAGCCATTTTTACTGTGTAACACACTGATACCATTTAAAAGTAATTTTTATAACAATATAATAATTACATTTACCCAGGCACAAATCAGCATAAACTGTGGTATGAAACTAAAACACTGAACTGTATCTCTAACAACACTGTCACGTGCCGGCAGATATGCCGGATATGGGGGGAATGTCAACTGCCATTCACTTATTATACAGATTAAAAGGACAGTATGAGACATAATCTTGCAAAGTGCTGTTGAGAAACAAATGTTTTCATCACGTAAACACTTATATTCCTTTAAAAAAAAAAGAGTAAATGGAATAACCAACCCAAAATAGCCTGTCTGAGCGCTTTAGCCAAGAACTCTCAAACCGATAACAGTCACACAAGCACAAACTCACCAACAACTCTGTGTACTCCCTTACCCACAGACACAGAATGATTTATTAATCCATTTCAGAAATCTGGGAGTCATGACATCACAAAGTATTCGGGTCAAACAGTAAAATGCCAAGGCGATAAGATCCAGTGCAGTAAGAACAATAACGACCGGGGTGTGGCTCTCAGACACAGGCAAGTACAACACCTGGAAACTTCCTTGTTGTTGACCAGGAAGTTATAGGTGCACACCTGCCGTCTGAGAGGTATAGTGCAGATATGTTTTCTTGTCTTCAATGAGTTATCTGTAATGATTTTGAACTTTATAGAAAAATCTGAAAATTCTCATTCTTTACGTTTTGGAGTTAGCTCGATTCTTTCTGTCTGTCTGCTAGATCTGTGCACACTCTAAATCATTTTTCCTGTCCTGTCCTGCCCTGTTTTTTTAACTTGTTTGATTTTATAAAGAAACAGTTACAAAGTGTTTCTTAATTCAATGCTTGTTGCTTCCAGTAAAGGATATTTGGTACACTGTGGTGTGTTATCCTTGGCAAAAATGAAATATCGAGCTTTATCAAAACTAATTATTTTGGCTCATGCTGACTAAACACAGCACTCAGAAGTTGACATGAGTGGGACGAAGAGTTCAAGAGTCATTCCCCGGAGAAAACAGCTGTGATGATGATCACTCCCTCTGTCACAAAGTAAAATGTAGCCTTAATATAATTAATATTATTCTCACAATACGAGCCAGTTTACATAAAGTCATTTGGCCACAAATATTGTCACTGCTGTTGATCTTTGAATGATATGTGATGTATTTTTATTTACTTTCTCTTAAGATTTCAAATACTATTGATGGATCTAAATCAGTGTAAAACACTTGATTCAATCAGAAAACTGCAGCTCGTCAGATGATTAAAAATCCCTTTACATCAAATGTTTCATTTTTTTTTATCTGTGATCTAACTGTAAAGTTTTCATTTCCTGTTTTAGAATATAGTTAATAAGAAAGTTGCATATTGCTATGTAAACACCGTATGCTCATCAGTAAACCTAGACTGTCTCAAGGGACTTTGGGTCAAAGGTCAGTCTGCTATGATCTGGCAATGAAACAACACTGACATTTACGAGAACAGTTTCAGCTGGATTTGCCCAATAGCGATCAGCTTTGGGACCTCCTCCTTTACATAGTCTGAAAATGTCTGGTGTCTCTCATCAATCTGCAGCTGTGAGGCTTCAGCACGATGGTCTCCTCAGTGAAGCCGTACAAAAAACAGCACTACGCTGACCTGAAGAATGACTGCATCAGGAACAAGACGCTGTTTGAGGATCCAGAGTTTCCAGCCACCAACGCTTCACTCTATTATAACAAACCACCTCCTGGTAGGGTAAAGTGGAAACGACCTGGGGTAAGTGGCCAAGGCTAATATCCATCAAGCCACATGTTTGTTTTTAAGACAGCATGTAAGAAAAGAAAAAAACTAAACCTATAATTATACTTTTTTTCAATACTGTTAAAGTCTTAACAGTCTGTCATGTTATTTTCTCTGTTGTAGGAGATAAGTAAAAAACCTCATCTGTTTGTTGAGGGCATCAGCTCCCATGATTTGAACCAGGGAGTTGTGGGAAACTGCTGGTTTGTTGCAGCCTGCTCTTGTCTGGCCTTGAAGCCAAAGCTCTGGCAGAAGGTGTGTTAACTTTGTTGCTTTATTCTTAATGTGGGTGTCGAGGAGTTGGTGCATTAAAGTTGATAACTGTACATTAATAAAACTTAAATACTGTAACTATAGCAGCAGGGTATTCATTTCAGGAAGGAAGTTCTCCCATGGATATATTCAATATATCTGGCAGACAAACATATTATATTGTACTGTAACTTTGCTAATAGCTAAGGGCAAAGGGACTATGAAACCTGAGAGATACAAAATTCAGCTATTTAGAAAATTGTCTGTGAAACTTGAGTGTATTGGGTTTATCTTTTTTTCTTAAATAAAATACAAATCAAAGAAGAAGAGGGAAAAGAGGGAAAGCTGAAGAGGAACTGGAGGGGCTTAGCGATGGAGAATAAATGTCAACCAAAAAGTTTTAGTCCTTTGTAGAAATCTTTCACCTTTTTTCCACATTTTAGTTGCAAGAAATGAGCAGAGGAAGAAAAACTGAAAGTGTGAGGATACATCAGCTATGCATTCTATGTCACTTATTTTGTCTTACCCACTCCACATTATATGTTCTCAAATCCCTGGGGTTGGTACAAGTAGAGAACTTAATGGCCAATTCTTTATTACAGCGTTATGTATGTTCCATCCACTGCAAACGTTTGATTTTATAACACACATAAAACACTACACCTGCATTTATTGGTCAACGCTTTATGAGCAAAGATGTAATTTAAAGGGTTTTGTTGAACTCGTTATAGTGTATACTAAACTATAGTATGTTTATGTTTTGGTGATTTTGTTCAAATCTATCTGTTGTGGGCACGTTTCATTTTGGGTGATGTCGCATGCCAAATCAGGTGATTCCTGACTGGAAGGAGCAGGAGTGGGATGACAAACACCCCGAGAACTACGCAGGAATCTTCCACTTTCAGTTCTGGATCTTTGGTGAGTGGATCGACGTGGTGGTCGATGACCGACTCCCTACGATCAACGAAGAACTCATCTACTGCCACTCGAAAGACCCCAACGAATTCTGGAGTGCTCTGCTGGAAAAGGCCTATGCAAAGTCAGTATACTTTAAATAGTCTGATTCGGGGGGAGACTCTTACTTGGTTTAGTTTTAGGTCCCGTCTGCATTTATAATGCTTTGAACTAAACTTCTGCATTTCTTACACCATCTGTGCCCAGGCTCTCTGGCTGCTATCAGTCCCTTGAGGGCGGAAACACTGGTGATGCTGTGGTGGATTTCAGTGGAGCTGTATCTGAAGCCATCAGCCTAGAAGAAGGGCAATTTTATAAGGACCAAGGAAAACAAGACAAGCTTTTTGATGACCTGCTGAAGGTGTACGACCGAGGAGGAATCATAAGCTGCTCCATCAGGGTCTGTGCTGTTTCTGAATATACACGTCTTTGTGTTTTAAGCACTTTAAACATGCCGATAGTAATTGTTTGCAAAATATTACAGGCACAGCCTCATGAAATTGAGCTCAAGATGATAAACGGGCTCGTGAAAGGCCATGCGTACTCAGTAACTGCAGTGAAGAGGGTTCGTTTGGGTCATGGGCTGCTGGCGTACTTCAAGAATGAAACCATTCCTCTGATCCGTATGAGAAACCCCTGGGGTAAGACTGAATGGAAAGGAGCCTGGAGTGACAGGTGAGCAGGAAGCTTGTTATAGTTAATTTTGTCTTTGCTATGTGTTCTGATTTCAGCAGACACTGTGCCAAAAAAAGCCTTTTTAAATGGAACGCTGTCTGCCTTACAAACTTGTTTTTGTGTTTTTTGGATTCATATGGAAAACAGAGCCGTGGTTCGTTGGTTCAAATAGTTCAATCACATTTGATTTTATTTATAAAATAGCAAATCACAACAGATGCCTCAAGGCACTTTACATCAGAAGATGAAGAAGCCATAAAGACCCTAACAATCAGACCCAGCCTTATCTATATTCTTTATCAAAAAGGAAAGTTTCAATACTAATCTTAAAAGTAGAGAGGGTGTCTGTCTCTTGAGTCCAAACTGGGAGCTGGTTCCACAGTGGCGTGAAGGCTGAAGGCTCCTCCTCCCATTTTACTTTTAAATACCCGAGAGACCCCAAGTAAGCCCCCAGTCAGAAAAGAAAAGTGCTCTAATGGGGTATACACTAATGCAAGGTCTTTAGGATAAGATGGAGAATAATTATTCAAGCCTTGTATAACAGGAGAAGATTAATTGATTGAATTAATTGAATTAATTGATTCTTTATTTAACAGAGAACCAGTGAAGAGAAGCCAATCTGGGACAAATACACTCTCTATTTCTAGTCTGTGTCAGTACTCTCACTGCAGCATTTTGGATCAACTAAAGCATTTTTAGGGAGTTTTTGGGAGAGCCTGATAATAATGAATTACAATGACTGAGCCTAATAATGCCAAATAATGACTTCTTCATGGCAAAACCTCCATCTGTCTGTAAATTAAATTTGTAATGTAAATTAATGTTAGGGCAAGTTGTTGGCTAATACTCGGGGATGTTACAGCATTTTAGATTGAACTATTTACAGACTTTTACAGAGATCTATAAAAGGAGTTTCAGGTATTTTTATTTTTTCAGTGTTACAAAGTCTCTGTGGAAACTTTTGCTACTGGCTCAGACAGGCAATTGTGCAAAAATGAAAAAATGTCTTTTGATCTGTGCGCTGTTTGTAAGCGCATTAAACATTCTGCCTTGCTTTATTGTTGTTTGCCAGTTCTGAGGAATGGGCAAAGGTTGGTGACACAGAGAGGCATAAGCTTGGCATCACAGTGGAAGATGATGGAGAGTTCTGGTAAGTGATGAATTTCCTCAATCACAGCACTATTTCAGGACAGTTTATCCCACTTTTCCAGATTTTAATAATAGATTCTGTTCAAATCTTCAGGATGTCATTTACAGACTGGTGCAAGTTCTTCACTGATGCAGACGTGTGCCGTGTCATAAATACTTCATTGATTAGCGTCCATAAGACTTGGAATGAGTACGTGCACTTTGGCAGCTGGTCCAAAAATGCTGACCCACTTCTAAACCGCTGTGGGGGCTGTGCTAACCACAAACGGACATTCCTGCAGAACCCACAGGTACAGCAGGCTCTGGATGACCTCTCTCCTTACACTCACCTCTGTTCATGTATGTGTACACATCTGTGATGACTCCATTTCAACTTCTTTTGCAGTATTTATTTGATGTGACAAAGGAGACTGATGAGGTCCTCATCTCGTTGCAACAGAGAGACATGAAAATCCACAGACCTCAAGGTCACGGAGAAAACCTTACCATTGGCTTTGGCATCTTTAAGGTATCATAGTGTCATGTAACCCTTCCATATGTGGGAAAGACTGTGTTTGTGGGAGATGTGAAATGCTTAAAATATAGCCAAACATGTCATACTCATTTGTCAGAATAATGTCTGCTGTGTGTGCTGAGTTTGAGGGGACTTTCTTCACAGCTTCACAGCTATTGTAAATGTTTAAAGTCTAAAGAAAATGTGTCAAATTGTCTCAATATGCAGGACTAGAAATGAGGGATAATAATACGGTGCAGGCCCACATTTAGTGAACGGCTCATTATTCTTGTCTGGAATGAAAACATTAATCAAAGTTCAGTTTATTTTGGTCAAAAGCAAAGCCTTTTCACCCCATCCTGGCATCACTTTGGTCAAAAAAATCTGGCTTGAATTGACTTTCTCTTCTCATTTAATGACCAAACAGTGATAAGTTTGTTTTTTCCAACAACTTACACCCCTTGAGTGTTTTATCAGAACCAAAACAGACCATTTCAGCAGCCTGAACCATAAATGATTAAACACAAAAAGGTACCACATACTTTCTGTGATTGCTTCAGGCTGAAAAGCAGCGTGGAACCGAACACCAAACTCAAATCTTTGTGATGATTTCAGACGGCTCGGATGCCTGTGTTCTTGTGCAGCAGTGTGCAGGGATTATTTAGGACTCATGTGTTATGTCTGCTAAATCATAACCAGGCCAAAAAAAAAAAGCTGAAAAGTATGAAATACATGGATACACTGAGTTCTGAAACAGACACAAGATACAATAAGTGCCGATCACTACAACCTGGGGTGTGTTTCAGAAGCGGGTTTAAAACTTGATGTTGTCCTGCATGTTGCGATTAGATTGTCACCTTTAAATGAGACCATGAAACCCAGTGTGACAAAGCTGACAGCTCATTTCCTGTAATGAGACTTTAGTTGACAGAGACATGGCAAAGTTCAGACACACACTGTGCACTATTATCACGCTGATAGAAGTGCTGCCAAAACTCTGGACAGGAATGAATATGAGCACCATAAAAAGCTTTTAATTAAAAAGAAAGAAAGAAAGAGAACAGAAACAGCCGTGTGGGCGTGGCCCACTGTGGAAGTGAAATGTTAAATCTTTATTTAACCTTTCTCATATATGTTTATCATACAAGTAATGTGTCCTCTTCCTCTATCGGGCACTTCCTCTAAACCACAGATGTTACGATTAGATTCCTGTCTGCTTTGTTTGTGGTGAAAAAAAAAATCACATTTAATGCCATTGTATTTTTTTTTCAAAAACAAGAAGAAATGAGACGATCAGTCAACACAGTAACGCGCGTGTTAAAATTCAATTATTGTTTCTATTTTGTGCCACCAGGAGGCAGAAAACTCTAAGTGTGAAGCATCTTTTCCACTTCTCTTTACTACGCTGTTTAAAGGCATCAATTAAAGTTTATGATGAACAAGAAGAACATGTATTCGTTGACTCTGGCACAGATTCAAATGTAGTTTAATTAAGTACAAAATTAGCAAAATGCAGTTTAAAAGTCATTTTTCTGCCCAGGTACTTTTTCGGATTGCTACTATACTGATGCAGCTGACTGCGGTGGAGCAGAAGGTTTTGCTCCTTCATGCAGTAAAAAGTGCAGTTCATTAGAGTTCAAGTCACCTTTAAGTAAAATGGCTATAAATTAAACAGGGAAAAATGAAATTCTGCTACCCAGATTTGTTTGTATAGTAGACGTAATTTATGTAATCTTGTATATTTTTGCTACGTCGTATTATTTTGATTAATTGTTTTTGCAAGCCAATCTTGCAGTGAAGCTCACCCTGTATGTCAAGCTGCATTCATTTTGAGCGTACTATATGCTTCTTAGGTGATATTTTCATGTGTCACTTGTAATCGCATTTCCTTTGAAATTTATTGAAGTAGCTCCAAACTGTGTTGCACAGGATTTTGGTAAATTATGCTCACAAAATATCAAATTCTTTTCCAGGTGGAGCTGAACAGGAAGTACCGTTTACATGACATCCTGACCCAAAAGTGTGTAAATACGTCAACCTACATCAATGCTCGGACAGTGTTCATGAGGATCAGTCTGACTCAGGGCCGATATGTCATCTTCCCCACCACCTTCCAGCCTGTTACGCTGGGCGATTTCATGCTCCGGGTTTTCACTGATGTGGAGTCCGGCTGCAGGTAGGACAGTGCCGTAGATGTGAGGTCAAGCCAACAACAGTGTGTAGCTGAGTTTGTCAGACAAAAATGTAATATCAATAACTCCAAAAAATAACGCACTTATATGGGAAATTGACTGATATGGGAAAAAGCTGTTTGTACGTTTTTAGTCCAAGAAAACATTCAAATGAGTGTTTTGGGAAATAGGGACCATTTAAATGTGATTTACAGTAACTTCTATTGCTTTTCTTGGCCAAATATTTTATTTTGCCAGATTTTGTTTTGTTTCTTTTTGGCACAGCAACTCATAGTCACTCATTAATAATGCAGGTCATCCACTCAGCCTTGTCTATGAATCATAGGTGTAATGTTACTGTTCCACTCTTTCAGTTTGCCTCTAGTAAGAACAAGGCCACATTGCCAACTCTTAACTCTTCTCTACTCTCACAGGGAGCTGACAGTGGACAAGCCTCAGGTAAAATGCTGGAGTTCAATCATTGGTTACCCACAAGCTGTGACTCATGTCTATGTACATTCAGCTGAGGGGCTGCAGAATCAGGACCGCACAGGAGGTTAGAAGACTTTCCACAAGTTAAACTTTCTGCTATAACACTTCTGTTCAGCGTGATGAGTCTTTAATCCACCAAATCTGGTTCTCTTTCACGCAGGTGCAGACCCCTACGTGATCATATCATGTGAGGGCAAGTCAGTCAAATCCACCATCCACAAGGACACCTTAAACCCAGAGTTTACAACTAGTGGTGTTTTCTACAGGAAAAAGCTGAGCAAGCCCATAACTGTGCAGGTAATATGCAGTCTATCTCATTAGTCCTGCTTAATGGAATTATTCTCAGTGACTGGTGGAGCAAAGGGATTTCTCACCTCTGTCCGGTTGAAACTATGTCTCTCAGACATGTCTGCTTTTCAGAGATCAGCGTTATTTTAATCTCAAAGACTGTAAAGTTTTCATTAAAGAGTTTGTAAAAGGCTTCAAGAGCATAAGAAAACAAATTTCCCAGCTTTTAACAGTGAATAAACTTTCAATTTACCTGAAGTCTTACACACAATTCTGCATCAAATGTAAACTAAGTGCTGTCTCTGCTCATAAAAGCCAAAACAACAACAATACATTTTTTTTACACCACTAGCCTAATTTGCATATTGGACCAAGTCTCATCCTGCGTGTGCAAATCTTAAATTCCTAATCTGTTTAATGAGTGAAAACATTTGTTTTGCCGTTAAATTTTAGAGTGTGGAGATAAATATATTTCAAACTGACTGTTTCTCCTCAGGTGTGGAACAGCAACGCAGTGAAGGATGAATTTATGGGCCAAGTCGTGTTGTCCGGGTCAGTGAACGACCCCACCGAACCTCAGAGGCTTCAGCTCACAGATCAAGGACGGCAGATGCCCGGCACCATCGGCCTAAGGATCGTCACCTCGGTTCAGCTGACTGCCATATGACCGGAGCTGAATCCTTTCTCAGCTTTGACTTATTTGACAAGCATCAAAACCAGCAGCGGGATGCATTTGTATGAAGGTGAATTTATGTGAGCAGGGAATTATGGGACAAACTGAAAATCTCTCCCTTTTCGTTACTTTTGATCTTTTTTTTTTAAATTCATGCTTTTATAATTTATATATAAAGTTTTTATTTTGATGTGTTTGTAACCCCGATTATTCTGATACGACACTGTGAGAAACATGGCAGTATTTGTCCTTCAGGCCTCACAGTTACCAAGATCGCGGCCTGTACAGTCGCCTTTTTGCAGAGTAATGTGTTACATGCTACACCTGTTGTTACACGTATGCATTCCTCTTCCGTTTCTTTCCTCCAGCAGTTTACAATCATGGTTCGTTCTCATGAGTACTAAGAAAATCCTCAATGGAACAAAAATTAAAAGAAATCCTAAGACCAAACACTGCTACGACTCTGGTTTTCTTCCTCTTTTTATTTCAGTCCAGTTCCCAAACTGCAATATTTTGTTGTTTTTTTTTCCTTCAGTTTTTTTTTTGTTGTTTTTTGGACACTCAAGACACAGCCATGCACAATTCAAAGTTCAAAAAGTCTATTGCTTCAACCACAATTAAAAATAGTTTATCCAAAACCTCATTTCCCCTTCACTCATTTGTCCTTTTCCAAAGATGGGGGAAGGCCTGCTGAGGTATGCCAGATGGATCAGCAGTTTTACAAAGCTAGACAATAATAAGAGTAGTAGTAATAATAATCATAATAATAATAAAGATAATAATTTAAAAAGTAACATTTTTTGTCTTTGTTCCATTCTCTTGATAGACATTAATAGAGGAATTTTCACACCACGTGTACAGGTTTACACATTCAGAAGATAGGAATGTACAGGAGCAACCACAGAAAAGGGGGCACGTCGGCGGTGTCTCTCGTCCCGAAATTCACCTTTGTGCTCATAGTTCAGACCTGTACATGGGGCAGAGGCCAGATGTCCCAGGGCTGGCGAAGCTTCCTAACAGGCCACCCACACCTACCACGCGCACTCACACACGCACACACACGCACAAACACTCAGCAGTGGTATTCAGGACAGACTGTGTGGGCCCGCACACAGAGTGCTGCATTCATCGGCTCTCTGTCCGGATGAAGGAGTGTCCTATAAAGCCCAAACAGGAGAGGTGGATCCAGGAGTGCAGAGACGGCGTTTGTGTGTTTGCTTTTCTCTCTTTTTTTCTCTTCTATTTCCAGGGTGCAAAACAATTATTGATACATACCACAGAGCAACCTGAATATTGTCGTTTTAAGTTACATAGTTATGAAAAAAAAGTGGGGGTTCCCGTCGTATTTACATACATACATACATATCCTAACAATCTTAACCTATCTGAAGATGACATACAGTGTATAGTTTGTTTTACATGCATGGATTCTGTTGCTTCCTCCTGTCTCACGTCACTCCATCTTCTGCGCTGGACAGTGGAGGTACAATATGACTAAGCAGCTACCCTGCACCTCAAAGTCAAGGTGGACAACACGAGTGAGGCATCTTCTAGTGCAGATTGAGGTAGCCCCCTAACACACACACACTCACGCACGCACACACACACGGGGGGGGGGGATGCTACATGGGAAATGTCCAATGAAGGCAGCAAATACAGACACAAAATCTAAACTTCTGTACAGAGGAGTGAGTTTAAGCAAACCCAGTATGGAAGGAATGATGGCGATCAATGTGAACCTCGGCTAGGGTTTTCAGCGCTATAGGGCAAGGTACAATCGTAAAATGGCACTCCCTGCTTCCTGCTTCACTCCCTTGATAACATCCCCCTCTTTTTGATCTGACGCACACCCACAAGGTGATAAAATGTAAATGTCACGGAAAGAATTTGCATAACATCCAATTAAATGAGGGGGGAAAAAAGAATGAATGAGCAGCATCATAAGTACAAAAAGGAAGAAGGAAGGACGGAAGGAAGGAGGGAAGGAAGGAAGGAGGGAAGGAAGGAGGGGCAGCTGGTGGTCAGTGGCTCATTGGACACAACACATGCATTTGAAGTACTTTCCCTTTATGTCGTGTTTGTCAGTTTCAATTGGATAAAGATATTTTTTGTTCACAGCATTTGTTTGTTGGGTGTATTTTGACTAAGGACACTGTGATTCTTGGGGCATCCTTGGGTGTGATTGAGTGTGGCGCTGGACCTCCAACTTACTGTAGATGACCATCTTCTAGGATGAGTAAATGACAGATCTCCATAATATAAACATCGCAAGCACACAGCTCTGGCTCTGGCATCAGTGATCATGTGTGTCTGCAACAGGAAACAGCCAAAACTTCAGGCAACCGTCGCCAACTCCAACTCTTCACCGATATGAAATGGATTAATAAAGGGTGTTTAAAGCTGGCATAGGTCATGTGAAATTATTCCTGACTTTTTCCCCTGTAGTGGCACCCCTACTACACGCATTTACAAACACACACACACAGACACACAGAAAATGCAAAAATATTCCACCTTGAGATGTGACAGTCTGCAGAGGAGTAGCTATGTTTTTTCCACAGAGCCGTAGTCATGCAGGCAAAGGCTGGGTCCAGAATCACGCTCTCACATCAGCCAGTCCCTGCAGGTGCAGGTGTGGCCCGATGGTGCACCATGAAGGGAAGGACTGGAGGAGGGATAATCAAGCCTAAAGCTTGCCAGGGAAGGAAATTCAGGCTCTTCAAGTTTAGTTTTTTTGTCTCTCCTCGTCGCTCTTGGAGCCTCTTCTTGAAAATGAGCACGCTTTCTTTTCAATTTTCTCATGTTTTTTTTTTTTCGGTTTGGGAAGCAACCGCCTCCCAAACAGGACGTACGACACAAAGAAATGTGCACAGTTTGTATACGCGCACGCAGGCCAACACACCCACACACTCACACACACTTGTGATAGACTGCTCTACATGTACAGAGTGCTGGAGGAGTAAACGGGGAGACAAGGTCTTTTCAGCAGCATGGGCCGAGACGCTGCAAGGCCAGATGTCCATCCTACATTTGAGGCCTGGGGGTCTTTTGTCCTTGTGCTGTCACTGTAAGTCACACAAACCCCTCCTTGTGCTGTCACTGTCACGTCACCCGCCCCCCATACACCCATACACCCAAGCCCCTGGATGTGATGAAAGCACTCATCGCAGGCGGGGCTCCAGCCTCGGGTGCGGACAGAGAGCACATCCTTAGCGACTGCTGTTCTTTATGGCTTCCTTTGCAGCTACAATCAGGGGCGTCAGGCTGGATAGAGGCTTCGCCAACTTGAGGAAAGAATGCTGAAAATGCAAAAAATCATTTTTTAAAATGTTCCTATGAATCCAAAGAGTGTTGCAATATCATAAAAATACAGTTATGATTATTAAAACAAGCATAAGAGTAGATTTAATATAGTACGCTTAGAATCATATTATTCTATTCAATTCAGTTTTGTTTATATAGCGCCAAATTACAACAACAGTTGCCTCAAGGCGCTTCATATTGTAAGGTAGACCCTGCAATAATACATTCAGAGGAAAAAAAACCCAACAATCATATGACCCCCTATGAGCAAGCACTTCGGCGACAGTGGGAAGGAAAAACTCCCTTTTAACAGGAAGAAACCTCCAGCAGAACCAGGCTCAGGGAGGGGCAGCCATATGCTGCGACCGGTTGGGGTGAGAGAAATTATTATTATCATTATCCAAGAATCATTATCCAGTTTCCAGGGTAACTAACAAAAGTTGATAACCTAGTACATGACCTGCCTATCCAAAAAGATAATTTTGTTAAAAGAACAAGATGATGAACGCCAAAATGCAACACTTTGAGCTCAATTTGGTTTTGTGCAGTAGTAAGAATTATGGCTCGTTTACACCACATCACTCACATAGTTGGATATATTCGTCAAAGTGCAGCAGATGGTAGCGTGTCTACATACTGTTTATTTCTCAAGTCTCTGTTTTTACCTGGAGCAACTCCTTGGCAGAACCTCTGCGGTCCACATCCATCTCCAGACAGCGGTTGAGGAAGTCTCTGAACACAGATGATAGTCTCTCTGGATTCTGCAGCTCTGGAGTCCCGTTGGTTGCGATCAGGTAGAGCGCCTGGAAAGATGATCGCGGTCAAACATGCAAGGACCGCAGAAAAAAGACATACGAATATTTTATCTCCACGTAAACTGTAAGAACCATAGACGGCTACTGAGCCTCCGTGTTGTGGCTGTGCTTTGGCTCTTACCCTGAGTGGATTCTCATTCAGATAAGGTGGTTCTCCCTCCACCATCTCTATCGCCATGATTCCCAGAGACCAGATGTCCACTTTGGGGCCGTAAGCTTTCCGAGTCACCACCTCTGGTGCCATCCAGTAGGGCGTTCCCACCATCGTGCTGCGCTTGTTTTGCTCGGGAGTGATCTGAGCGCAGAAGCCGAAGTCGGCTGCAGCAAGTGAGAGAGAGGGAGACAGAGAGACGCAAGGGTGTTTTAACATTGAGTCGTGCATTTCTATTCTTTTTATTTGATCCCAGCAGTCTTTCATTTAACACAACACAGTGTCTCTAAACCTGATCATACTCCTCACCAAAGCCAAAGTTTATTGAATAAAATGAATAAATGCTTACTCAGCTTCACAGATCCATCCATCCCTAAGAGGATGTTGTCACTTTTTATATCTCTATGGATAACTTGGTTGGAGTGTAGAAAGTCCAAAGCTTGCAGACACTGAAGAGAAAAAAAACCCATTACTAACTTCACCTATGAAAGAAAGTCTGTGTTCAGGAAAAATTTAGACGTAGACGGTCCTTTTCTCTAGGCTGGGTAAAATGCGTAAACTTGTCTACATGAGTCCACCTTAATATTAGGGTCATCTGGCAGTACTGCTGATCTAAACTTGGCTTCTTACCTCTCTGCAGACTGCTGCAATCTGGCCTTCGTCCATGCAGGTCTCAGTCACTACATCTGTCAGCGAGCCTCCAGCCAAATACTCCATCACCACCCAAAGCTCATCTCCTACCAGGTAACTAATAAAAGAGAAAGTGAGAAACACATATTTAATATTTCTTTGGCAAATCGAGTCTCAAGCCTTGCCCAGAAAATGAGATGACAGAGCAGTCTACGACAAGAAGCAAGAGCTGAAGCACGTTACCGCTAGCTGTGGACAAAGGGACATAAAGCAAAAGAAAAAAGGAGCCGAGTGGAACAGATGTTCGAAAGCTGCATGAGCTGAGTGCCCTTGCTGAATGCTTATACGGTTTTACAACACTAGGTGTCAGTAATGTCTTAAGATGAAATGAGACCACCATTAGAAGAAGAACAGCAAGAAAGAGGAGGAGATGAGGAAGAAAAGAAGGCTGAGAGGATTTTTCAATGTCATTAAGGTAACTATAATACACACTAGGCCAAAATCACTCTACAGTCAACTGCATCAACTTTGTTCTGATCACAGATCAGCTGCTACTGGCAAAGTTATATTTATACACTGGGTAAGTTTACTTGCAAACTTAAGTAATGACAGTAAATCCATAATAAATTGTAGTGTAATGTTTGGTTATTGGAACTAGCAACATATATGTAGTAAGCAGGTGACTGCATAGAACGTGAGGCTGGAATAAGAGGAAAATATCTCCACTACGACTCTTCAGCTCATCAAGCTTTAACTGTGTCCAATGAAGAAATTAACAACTATAATTAATTACCATAATTAACTCATTACACCTACGGTGTAGATTTAACACAGAAGCATAAATCTTTCTACTTATTTCTGTGACTCTACAGGTGAAATCAAACCTGTCAAGGTAGTTCACTATGTTGGAGTTTTTGTTTTCCCTCATCACCAAGATCTCATTGATGATCAACTCTTTCTTGGGCTGCTGCTGCAAGTTCATCTGCTTAATGGCCACCTGAGAAAACAGACAAGATATACTGGGTGTACAATAAGTTCCCCGATGGCTCGGTAAGGAAAAAGAAACAATATACAGAATGTTAATGTTGTTAAATAAACTCCTCAAAAAATGAAAGGAACATTTCAAAAACAAAACGTCTTGCTGGATAAGGATGCCGCATCGTTTGACGGAAATGGAAATTATCAACTTAAAGACGGCTGAAATCAAAGATCCTGAAAATCAAAGTGAAACACTGATGCGGCAGGCTAATCTATTCTGCTGAACTGTCACTGCAGAAACTCAAAATGCTACTCAACAGTTTGTGTGCCCCCCACGTGCATGTATGCATGCCTGACAACACTGGGGCATACTCCTAATGAGACGAAGGTGTCCCGGGAGATCTCCCAGATCTGGACCAAGGCATCACTGAGTCTGAGGTACAACCTGGCAGCATTGAATGGGCTGAAACATAACATCCCAGAGGTGTTCAATTGGATTTAGGTCAGGCAAACGTGGGATCATTCATCTAGGTATTGCCTGCATACTCTTGCTGGGTTTTGTCGTGCACCAGGAGGCAACCAGGACCCACTGCACCAGCATAGGGTCTGACAATATAGTCTGTTTCTGATTGTTTTGGTCAGAGACATTCACGCTAGCATCCTTCTGGAGGTCATTTTGTTGATCTGGCAGTGCTCATCCTGTTCCTCCTTGCTCAAAGGAGCAGATACCGGTCCAGCTGTTAGGTTGGGGACTATCTACGGCCCTGTCCAGCTCGCCTACATCCTGGAACTGCCTATGTCCAGGAATCTCCTCCATGCTCTTAAGACTGTTAATAGCACATACTGATGTGTCATCCTGGGGGATTACCTGTGCAACCTATGAAGGGTTCATGTATCACTTCATTCTAAATGCAACACTAGTGGGAAAAAAAAAACGTTAGAAAAGACGAGGAGGGAAAAATGTCAGTGGCCTCCACCTGTAAAACGATTCCTGTTTTGGGGGTTGATGCTGTACTCTGATTATAAAGAGTTCCTTTACATTTTTTGAGCAGTTTACAGTCTGTTATACCTCTTGGCCGGTTGCTATATCGATGGCAGTGTACACAGTCCCAGACGCTCTGCAAAACACAAGAACAAAATGACACCAGCACTGCAAATAGTGGTGACTTTTTACATTATTCAGAGACCTTCAGGATTAAAATATGAGGTGTGACAAAGAAGCCCCGAGGGCAGACTTATATAAATCAGGTTTTACTTGCATTACATCAGACTGATCTCATGTTCAGAGTCACTATCTCATGGACCTTTGCACTGTTGCATGAGCAGATGCTAACTGTAGTGTGTTAATATGACCAAATTTCCCTTTTCCTTTTCTTTTGATATGGAGAGAAGTCTCAAATTAAGTTGTATTCTAATGATTTTATGAAATTGTGAATTAACATAGAGGGGAAAAAGTCCACACTTCATGCCAGAGATGTTTTTTTTTCTTCTTATTAATGAGCTAGATTTCCTAATTTAAATCTTAGCAATGACAAGCACACACACTTGCTTCCAATAGCTGCTCAAAGGAATGGTATGCAGCCAATCTGTCCTTATTAGGAAGCATAACTTGCAATACAAGAAAAAACCTCCACTGTGAATTGAGGCTTTGTTTTTCCCCCTCTGTCTCTTGCTGTCAGCTACACCTGTACAACTCTGAATAATGAGGCACATTTTAAGTCAGCCTGACAAAGAATAAATATACAATCATCTACTGTTTAAATAAAAGCTTCCTGATCCAATATGGAAAAGGTGAGCGCGTCAGAGCCGATAACAGCAACACCACTTTTATCTGTGCATATGTACAGGGAGAGTGACAGAAAGCCACAGTGTTAAAAAGAACAAAAGACAAGGAGAGATAAAGGGAGAGACACAAAATGGCAGAGCTAATCTGGCTCTTGGCCTTTTCGGGATAGAGTTTTCATTTCCTCTCTACTTATTTTTCTTCCAGTAATTCAGCCAAGTTCCCCTCTGCCTCTGCCCCCCTGAAGTGGTCACTACAGCTCCCCATCTCCTGCAGAGGCTGGCTGTTCCTGAAATTGCTCTATTTCAGTAACTGTGACGGCTGGTTGATGATCATGGAAAGACTTACCCTTGTCCTATTTTCTCGAAGCGTGTGTACTTCTTTTTGGGATCCCCCACACTCACAATACTCCCTGAGACAGAGAGAAAGCAGATATATAATGATTGTCCTGTACTGTGTGTGTCAGTGCACGCTGTCAGGAGACGCTTCATCCAAACACACACAGGCACACAAAAAAGAAAAAAAAGGAAATGTTTTTATGCCCTTTCATTTCAGGCAGACCGTGCACAGAGAGCTTATGTACACTCACATCTAATACACAGAGCTTTCTGGGTATTTCAGCTAAAGTTGCATTGCAGAGATGAGAGAAATCCACTATTCCATGTTCTTTTGAATTATTCTACCAAATATAGAGGTTGTGTACTAGATGTAATATATGGAAAACAGCTACTAGAAACCAAACATTCAGCCTCTCTTTTTAAATCAGTACAGCGCACAGCTCAGGCCACACACACTGACACAAATCGACACAGATACACATCAGAGCATTAGCTAGTGCCGAACACAAATGGTCACATCCTCAGAGTTGTTATAATGAATATACAGATTTTAACCTCAAATGAGTTTATATTTTATATTTTTGTGCTTGGCAATGACATTGAATGCGACTGATTTTGGGCAAATAGATGAGGCTGTCTTTCCTAAATTTATCCACAGAAGTGTGGAGAGGGCAGAGCGTAAGAACATGGAGCTGTAACTGTACATACTGAGTCTCTCCAGAATCTCCTCGTCCGTCATTTTGGACTTTTTCTTCTGCCGGTCGGTATGGCGATACATTGTGTTGGGCGTGTTCTCCGGCTGGACCTGCGACTCCGGTGGAGTCAGCACCTCTTTCACGGGGGTGGGAGGCTTTGGTGGATCCATGACGGAGCGCGTGTAGATCTGCAAGAGAAGCAAGATATCAAAGGAGTTGCAGAGGTATCACAGCGCAACAATTGTGCAAAGCGCACGATGCCAACTAACAGATTTGGTGTGTTCCGGTCGAGGGGCAATGACCGGGGGCAGTTCGTCGTCGTCCTCCTCTTCCTCCTCCTCTTCTTCCTCCTCCTCTTCCTCCTCATCCTCTTCCTCTGACACAGGCGGAGCAATCGGGGGTTCTGTTGTTGATGTTTTGGCACCCTGGAGGGTAGAGTTAGAAGTCAGTGTGGATGTATGTAGATGTATGTGCCAGTGAATGAAAGTAAGAGAATGAAAAGAAAAAAGTGCAGATTCTTAAACGTATCCATTGTTTTTTCCTTTTACGGTTTTGCTTTGTTACTGCTATTTGTGAACAGTCTGTAGACCCCAAACCAGCCAACGTGCAGGATCTGATTCTTGGCCAGTTCAGGTTCAAAATGATTCTGTGCAACATACATACATAATCAGATTACTAAAGGCCAAAAGTACGCCGAGACTAATAAAGATAACATTCAAAACTGATTTTAAGTTAGCTTGCGATTAGCATGAAGCCAAAACAATTTTCAGTGTCACTCACATGAAAGCAGCAAAAACAAATCAGGATTAATTGTCAGAAAAAAAAAATGTTAATAGCAAAGGAAAGAATAAGTCAGGTGTGAGCTAAAGAGAGAAGAGTGAGGTGGCATCCAGTGCAGTTTATCAGAAGCATTTGGAGTTGTGGGGACTGGTAAGGTGTGCCATGAGAATGAATTTTTTAAGTAACAAACTGTTAAATATTTGACTGTAAGAGATAGCATACTGCAGCAGTGTGCAGCATGGTGGTGAGCTGCAGACATACCGTTGATGTGGGAGTTACCTTTTAACAAGTGTGATTAATAAGCCCCAGACATATTTATTATGTCTAATGCTCAGCCTTTTCCCCCTCTAATCCAAAACTCTACTTGCCTTGGATCATCTTCCTCTTATGGAATGGAAACACTTCATCTATTTCAAGTCTTGTCATGCATAAATGAAGCAGTGCAGCTTAGTTCTAGTGATTAAAGGGAAAGGGTCTGGCTGAGGGAAAAGTCTCAGTCCTTCGTTCAGACATACTGGGCCTCTGACCTGCTCCAAAGTGGGCTGGGCCAAGACTGCAGTACAGGAAAGGCTGTCTGTCTAATTGTAAGCAGTTAGCCAGCAAGGGAGCCATGCGGTAATGTCTACAATGGTGATGAAGTTACAGGCAAATTACTGGATTAAATTTTCAGGAGTATGAGCTCATACATGCAGTTTGACAGTCATCACAACCCTCTGTGGCATGCGCCACTGCTCTGCTACACGATCCAGTCAAAAAAGAATTAACAGATGCTCTTTGTGGTAGATGACAAATATATCTGGAACATCAAAAACAAAAAGATCCAATCAATCCCCCGTGAAATCTCAGTGCAGAGAGTGATGATGCTTTCATAATGAAATATTGTGTGCATTTTGCATTAGCCAGATGGCATAGTCAATAGTAGGAGGTCAAATAGTTGAATTTAGCTTCAAGGCCAATGCAGAGATAAGTCATGTGGATAGTAATATGGAGGAGTTACCTTGTCAAATAATGCGCTGCAGGTTCTAAGGCTGACAGGAGGCCCAGATGACAGCAGCCGGTTCTGAATGTGAAGGTTGAAAATGGGAGGATTTACTCAAAACAAACCCACACATGTGTAAGACTATGTGAACTTTAGGAGAGGGTGGAGGGGGCAGAGGTGGACGTCATGTCCGTGCATTATATCCCACAGCCAGCAAGAGGAAAGGACATGATAGAGATATACTACGTCACCTGAGGCCTGTCCATGGCACTGAAGTCCTGAACAATCTTTGTCTTTTTATTATTATTTTTTATGTTATATAACCATCATATTTGGACACTACAGTACGGACAATAACATTATCCTGAGCGGATGCATGTATGCGCCTAATGTCTGATTCTGTGATGAACCAACCTTTTCAACCAAAATGAGATCGCAGCTGAATGACACCCAGTCTAGTCAAGCACACGCACACACACAAGGCAGAGTGATGTGTCAAAAATATGTCCTTTCCACTATATTTACTTTGAAACCCGAGAGTACTGTGTTTAAGTAAACGACTAGTACTTTTCGCAGTCGTGTTGCACTAGCTGGCAGCCAGGAATGTCGATGGAGTTTGTAACTGTTGTAGATACTCGAGCATAATCACTACTCGCTGCTGATAAAAATCAAAGCCTCTGGGAAACTCTTCTCTCAATTAACCATCCACAGAATGCACGTTTTGTGTGAGCACAACCAAACTGCATGAAATATTATTCTTCTCATTTAAAAAAAAAAAAAAAAAAGACCCATGCACCAACCATGCTGGATTTCAAAGTACCAGACGTTACAGTAACAACATCAATACACAAGTGATGAAAACAGCCAGTGCAATGTGAGATATAACCCACGCTCCTGTTATGAATGTAGTAACACGAACAGCGGTTTAGCGACAGGTATTTGTTGACAAACTCGTAATAAAAGGAAGCTAAGGTGAAGTGGCCTTATACCATATGACTCAACGGTTGGCTAACTGGGAGAGATTCCTAAAAAGCTCCAATAAAGAAGGAAAACCCAAACATGAACCACTTAAAGCAACAATTAAGAGCCAAGAAAACTGAGGACAGGCAATGTCTCCTGAGAATGTGTCAAATTATTTTGACTGTTTCATTTCACTAATGTAATTTCTATTAACAATTAAAAAAAAGCACAAAGTAATCATTGCTGCCAAAATAATCTCTGGGGTGTATCTAATGTCTCATAAAGGAGGACTCTGGGGATAACGTTTGGCACTTTAAATTCCTCGTGAATTTCTGCCTGACCAAATCTTGGATTTGGATGCAGCACGATGTCTGTACTGCCAAAATATGCAGCTATATATGTAAGCTGAGCGAAAGTCAAGGTCAGGCAGACACCGCGGGCTCAAACTGAAGTTCAAAGAGCTCAAATGAAAATCTTAGATATAGACACTGAATAGGGTTTTTATTTTATTTTATTATTATTATGGGTAGCAACCTCTACGTGCTAAAATATGAAACCAACATAGCAAAAGCTGCAGTTTCTCTAATCACCACTTGAGGCTGCAAAGTAAATTGCTGCACACTTCCACATTAAAATGCTCAACATTACAGCAGAAATAATTATGTTTACAACCTGGTACAAAAAAAGAAGCTGGATTTTTGTTTACACCCAAAGTTAGGAGTGCAGCTGCTTTGACTGACAGTTAGATGGAGACAAAGGCTGTTGTAGCAATGTGCAGTTAGTCATTTTATTAGAGATTACTTCACAGTAATTAGAGGCATCTGTATCTGTGCAGTGCACCCACTTAAACATGGTCGCTCCTGGCTGTAGACAGAGCTGCTTACAGCAAACAAAACATTAGTTTTCACATATTTTTCTGCATAAAGTGATGTTGAAATAATATGAGGTACTGTAGCTGATGAGGACTTTCTTCAATAGAGGAGTTTTTGGCAATGTTCCTGTAATTCTGTTTCCTTAAGACTTAAAATTGGCACTATGACCGATAGCTGAGTCACCTCTGCATGCTGTTGAGCACTGTGACGGTCCAAGATTGAGATGCTTTAGAATAGCCTTACTGTGCTCACTCACACAATCTTTTAGATGGACTGCCACACCCATTTGCCCTTCACAGGCATACAGCTGTATCAAGCAATAGCTTTGCATGAAGAGATCCCAGCGTAGTTTGCCCGGGGCAGCAAATCCTACTAAACAGACTCGGATTCCACTTCTTCACCCAGCGTGCAGAAAGCATAGATTACTCTGGTCAAAGTCAGGAATGAGGTCAGCACAGCGGGAGTCCTTCTAGATGCAGTTGAAGCTCCGTCTATTTCAAAATCTGGTTAAGTTGATTGGCAAAATAAACAAAGCTCAGTGGTGGCTCTCGCAGCAGCCATCGTTTCTATGCGGGAGCTGCAAGAGTGTTTGTCATGTATGCAAAAATCAGGGAATTATGCCACATAGTGAGGGCAGTAAGCCTCCAGAGGGGAACACGCACACTCTGTCCATTAGAGCGAGAAGGCTGTGTGAAGAGAACGTGCCTTAAAGTAACACGGTCTATTCTAGAAAATCCCAGAAAGAGACAGCGAGGGTGAAGTGATGAAGATTTACTGGGGTGTAGGTGGAGAGGCACATTAATACTCTGAGCATCAGGACAAAGAAATAAACCACCTAATATTGCAACTTACCTGTTAAATTATTACACTGTTCGATAAGTTATAAGAATTTATTTGCCTGCATCCATTAATCAGACATTTTTGAAAGCAATAAAATGTTGCAGAGATCGTGGCTCTGGCTATGGGTCAGAGATTTGATATACCATCGTAATAAGTCCAGGGATATGAAGAGAGCAACTGGCATAAACTCTGTTAGATTATGATTTCTAAATAAATTATTTAGTCATAGAAAACCACAAACAGTGACCAAAGAAGGTTTACAAGAACTCACCAGAGTGTTTGCTGCTATGTACCCATGTGCTGACTTGTCTGAAATGAAAAGAAGACATTTTTTTGAAACAACATACTGAAAATCTTTTGTATTAGATGCAGATCTTTTAGCCTTTTATATTGCTAACTGACATTTTCCATGAGTATTTAGGTGAGATTACCTCCTGAAGTGAAGCTCATGTACTTCTGGTTGTTGACGGTCTCTTTGGAGTCATAAAACTTCAAGACGTCCAACACGGCCTGCGGGTTCTTCTTCTGCTCCAGCTTGGTGATGTTCGAGGTCTGTAAGAGCCGTGCCCACTGCTCTGGGATGCCCTTTACAAAGAGACAGAGGCCACAGGTTAAAGCATCTCGAGACAAAAGGATCAATCTGTGTCTGAGAGAAACACAAAATGTTTATGTAGGCTTTTCTCACATTTTTTTAAGTCATGGTATATTTGATCACTAAAGCTCAGTGATCAACAATTTGAAACACATATCGATTAAATAAAAAGATCCTTAATAGTCCATGTAAATAAATATTCTTTATATTGCCAGTCAACAACAAAAATTGATCAGCTTTTTATAAGAAATGAATTTTAAAAGAAAGCCGCTAGCTTTATCCTTGTATTTAATTGGTTAGTATAAAAGCATTATTGCTTTCTTTACTCGGAGCATAAAATAATCTTTTGAGACAATTTCTTCTTTTTTATCTTTAATGGGAAGTGAATATCCGTCAACAATGGCTTTCTTTCATGCCAGCTTTGTAAACTCATGCACATTTTTACTATTAAAAGCAAATCAGCTGCTGGGGGGGAAAAGGCTGGCAATGGAGGTTAAAAAAAAGAAATCATACTTGGAGGGAGATCAAGGGAAGCGATGTACTTTATTCTCCCTGAAAACCCTGAAACAAGTAAAAGTGGCTGCTTCAAAACTCTTAAAAGAGCTCTGTGTGTCACAGGCACATAGCTTTTAAATGAACAAGGAACTATTTGTTACTGGTCCTGTGCTGCACATTTGGTAGTCAAATAGTCCCGAATATGTAATCCTTAGTGTAAGGACGTTTTTATAGGGTTGTGATGATAAGACGCAAACTTCCTACAATTATTTTTTAGTATAGGACAGACTAGACTAGACTTTGCATTAGTAGTTTATTCCCAGCACTGTCAAACTAGTCTAGGTTCAATATATGTATCTCTGTTATTATGAGTGAGTGGGTGTACGAATATGTTAATATGTTGTTTTTATCGTTTACTGCATCTTTTTAATACTTATCCCATTAACGAGAATCTCACCAAGGATGCTAACCAAATGCAAAGAGTGCAATAAAAACAACACAGGAGTCCGCATGGTCCTGTGAAAAAATAAGTACACCCTTACTGCTTCCAAAAGAACTGTTATGCAGCCAGGTGCTGCTAATAAAGTGCACTTGATGAGCTGGTTATCAGCCAGTGTGAGCACATCTATAAAAAAACACAACTTTTAGCAGTTTGCTGGTCTGGAGCATTCAAATGTGTGTTAACACAGCCCCACAATTTGGCAAATTCATCCCAAGTTCAGACCATACAAAAAATTAAGAGCTAGATCTTAGACTCTACAGGCCTCAGCATGTTAAATGTTAAAGTTCATGACAGTACAATCAGAAAAAGACTGAACAAGTATGGCTTGTTTGGAAAGGTTGCCAGGAGAAATCCTTTTCTCTTTAAAAAGAACACGGCGGGATAGTTTAGGCTTACAAAGTACAAGACTTTGGGAACAATGTCCTTTGGACAAGGGAGACCAAAGTGGAGATGCCTGGCCATAATGCACAGCACCATATTTGCAGTGTAGACGTGATGATTTGGGCTTGTTTTGTAGTCATTAAATCGACTAAAAACTTCTCTGGTATAGCAAAAAATATTCTAGAGTCAAATGTGAGGCTGTCTGACAGAAACTAGGTCATGGCACAGGACAATGATCCCAAGCACAGCAATGAATCTACAAGAGAATGGCTGAAAAATCAAAAAATAAAAAAGGTGTCGCAGTGGCCAAGTCAAAGTCTAGACTTCAACCTGAATAAAATGCTTTTGCAGAACCTTAATAGAGCTGCATTTAATTAAATGCTCGCAAACTTCAGTAAAATGAAGGAACATAAAGGAGAGTGGGCCAAAATTCCCCCACAATGATGTGAGAGACATTCAATTACCTCACATTATTGCTATTACAGGTGGTTCCCCGAGTTATTGAATAATGTGGTGAACTTAGTTTTACCCAAGACTGTAGTTTTTACTGTTCAAAATTCCCCACAGAGTAGTAAATTGTATTCATACATCTGTAAAGCTTTAAATAATTAGAATAATTACCTTTGCATTTAAAAATCTGTGCTGGAACTGCTCTACTGAATCACAAACTAGGTAATGACAAAGACAGTGTATTGTATTTCTTGCTAGTACATTAAGTCTGCATAGATTACCTAACTGCTAATAAAAGAATGAAAAGAAGCGACGCATAAAACGAAGGAAAAAAAACAATTAAACTGAGAACAAAGAGCATTAAACAGTGAATATAGAGGGCGGGTAAAACTATGTTTCACGGTATTGTATATCTAGACTTGTGTAACAGCATCAAACTGAGACTGGACCTAAAATGTAATTTACCAGGAAACACTGAAGGAATCAAGTGCAGGTTTCACTTGATAGGTTCGAGTGATTGTCATTCGGGTCACTTGTATTACCAAACCTATGTGGAGGAAATTTAATTACCGTACTAGCTGACTCTATCACTTTAGGGAAATGTGAATTTTGAAATGTGTGCCTGTAAGTTTGCTTTCAAATGAGAGGCGAATTTTAGAAGCACATCTGTCCTCATTTATATGCCTGATCATCGGGTGAAAGCGATACTCACTGTGAATTCTCCTGTTACAGCATCAAAGCCAACATGAATGGTGTGTTCGAAGTCTGAGGGTAGGGATATCTCAGGACGTTCCTTCTCTTTCTTCTTGTTTGCTAAAGGAGATTGACAAAAATCTGCTTACAAGCTCATTTTTAACATCTATTTTTTTTTTTCTTTACACACAGGAAACAAGTAAACCATGTGATCCAATGTGCTGCTGAGCCTGAAGGCGACATGTTGAGAAGGATACTCACTCTTGTCTCCCCCGGGGAAGATGGAGCGCAGGCGGACCTTCTTGTTTTTCTCTTCAGGAGCCATTGGAAGCGGTTTGGATGCGTGATTCACTGATGAAGAGTCTCGGGAACTACTGTTCATTCTCAAGGGGGGGGCTGGTGGTTTCTCTTCAATATCAACACTATCAGACATCTTTAGTAGCACTCACAATGCCCTGGGAAAGAGAGAAGGAGAGAGGTGTAGGAGCTCAGTGTGAAAAAGTCTATGTATAGATCAGTAAGAACTCAAACAGCAGCAGGTGATGAAAGCTACAAAAACCCTCTGCACTGATCTTAGCTTTGAATTTCACTTGCACTTAGCCCTATGCATAATACACAACAATGTTAAGTTTGCTAAACTGAGGAATACCATTTTTTATACACAAAAGCATTATTTCCATTTGTAGTACATATTAGGTGTTCTGGTTCACCAAGACCTGCTGTGTAAAAGGGAGCAGGCATCAGTAACACCAATGAGTAATGACAATGAGTAAGTCAAATACAACATGAAAAGAAGGAGCTGGTGGGTTGCAAAGCGCTTTGCTGATGCACAGCACCCGTGGACAGGCTAAAATTGTAGGTCGTGTAGGCCATCGGCTCACACCCCATCTAATATGGACTGGCAGTGAGATCAGCTGATCTGCCAGGATTGTGGCTGCGCATGACTTCATGAAGAAGCTATGCCTGATTGATCTTTATTAAGGTCAGGACCAAGCCATGGAGTTTAAGGGGCAGTTTTACAGTAGAAAAGCCACAGTAAAAAAAAAAATCCACAGTGGTATTTTATATTAATATGTTCATGCAAATGGTGTGCACTTACATTTTTCTACCTCAGTGGTACTTAAATAGTGTTATAGTAACAGCTAAGCTGCCATGCAAGAAGTCCAACAGCCATCAGGAGTTTCAGTGTCTTGGTAAGCAAAACTTCGGTATGTGGAGTGATTGCGGGACCAAACCATCAACCCTTCAAGTGATGGATAAGGTAATAATTATTAAAACTAATTGATTAATTTCTTGAGGGTTTAAGGAGTCACAATGTTTCTTGATATTTAAAAGTTCTATTTCTATATATTACAGCTATTTCTTATATTTTGTAGCTTTGTAATATATTGTATTATTTCATTTAGTTCAGTCTGTTACTGTCCTTATTGTCTTGGAGCAACTGTAACCATATAATTTCCTTAAGGATTCTGATTATGTTTCTGATTTTCTCCCTTGTAAAAGAGATTTGATTTCAGGAGTACTTCCTGGTTAAATATAAGTAACAGTACTAGTACACTTAATTCTTCCTATGTGGACACGGCTGATATTTTGCACGGCAGATTTAAATCTAATTTAGATTTAAAGGTTGACTCAACAACCAAGAACTGATTCTCAGAGAATCTGGCAAGAGTAAATATTTCCATCACTCATGCTCTAATCTTCCATCTACCCATTGCATCTACACATCTTAGACTCCTTGAGTGCCGCACCCTGAGGCCAAGCCCATCATGTGATGTGCAGCACAGGCATCCCAGAAAGCGGGCCATCCACGTGGGCCGCCCCCTTGCTTGAGACCTACATAAGCGAACAAAGACACGCTCTCAAGCTTTTACACAGCGAGCCTTGCCTTTGACGAATCACACACGTGCCTTCGTGGTGGCCTTTACAATTGTACTTAACCATCTCCTCCTCCACTAGGCACAGTTTGATAGATCACGCTGCACTCTTCCCTAACGTCCCAAAAGAACTGGTTTGGAATAAAAGAACTTGATTAGTGGAACGATGCGACATGATAAGAAGCCACCGTTTCATCAGATTTTGACAGTTACCAGCGTTATTACACAATACCTCTGGCTATCTCCATCTGCTGCCTCAAATTCTTGTCTTGTTGTGAAAGGGATTTGTCAGTAATGTGTCATTTCATCATAAACCTGTTTGGGCAGGACACCAGAACCACAAATCAAGGCTTCTCAAAACATGCTCATTGTTTGTTTATTTAACTGTGCAGTAACTACCTCAGAAACATGTCAGATTAAGAACAAAAAAACCCCACAAAAACAACATCATCATTAACTGTTTCCCTGTTAACTGCTGATTGAATGTAAACATCCAACGGATTCAGTAAACAGATTTCATTATTCCATTTAAACATTAAACATGTTCTTCCTTTGCATAACATTACCAATATGCTTTAATGTGTAAGGAATTGAGTTTATGACTCGTAAGAAACAAACTACAAAATATGTGAAAGTTTATATTACATTAAATAAAAGCTTGGAGATCAAACATGGATCTGAGATAAAAGCTGCCAACATAATCTTTATGTCTAATTAATTAGACAGCATTTGGTATTCTCCTCTGCTAGTGACGTGATAGCTCGCACTGTGATCTTTTCAATTAGATTAACTATTCAACAACGACTGCCGGAAATTATTTGGCGAATATCAGCCCATGCACACTGCTGGCATTCAATAGCAGCCCAGCTCACTGTAGATGAATGTAGAGTTGAAATGTAAAACATGAACATGAACAAGAACTGAAAACAAGAAGCGTTCCACCACTGGAAGATAGGGATAAAAATAATATTGCAGCATCTTCCTTTAACAGAGGTTACATCAGTTGAATCCTTGAGAAACCTTTAAATCACCCTTTCCCAAGAATGATCTGTTAAAAAAAAAAAAAAAAAAAGTGACTCACTCCTGACAGCACGGTTAACTGAAATTAGATTTTGATCTGGCTTAGCTAGAAGGCACCGACTATCTTTGAATAACCAGTCAGCTCCAGAGACATACTATGATTTTAAAACGCCACTATGTCGTTGCTATTATTTTAATACCGCATTTCAAAGATCTTATGAGATATATTGCTGGTGGGGGAGCACTATGCTGGCGCTTTCCATGCGAGACTCCAGACGACAACAAAAAACAGGTTTGCTTAGGTTGGAGTTTGGGCGTGTCACTGACAACAAAACCCAACAAAACTCTGCTATTTACAGAGGAAATTCACAATGTGGACACATTAAAGAAACAGGGCGTGTATACAGCACGGCTGTCCAGGCAATAAGGAAGACAAGGTTTGGTAACCTTTGTATGCAATCTGACACAATCAGCCAAATTTAGCTGAAGGATCACAGGGATTATTAAGCTTTATGGCTTAATACTGTGGCACCAGGCTTACAGCGAGTGTGGAAATACTGTTGAACTTGATATCTAAACTTTTATTTAAGCATTTGATTTTTTCCCCCCTCATATCCTTTTCTTTGCTTCTCAATCACAGTTACTGATTGTTTCTAAATGATCCATAACCAGACCGGCTGACTGTCTGTCATCTATCCTATTAAGAGAGTTCACGGGGTATAATTTTTTATTATCGGTGAAAAAGTGCAGCACTATAAGTGATTTAGTGTCACAAAGTGGCATCCAAGCTGTCTGTCTACCTTGTCTATTGATCATTGCAAAAACACAAACATCCCTGTCCTGTTAAGACTCACACAGCTGCGACTAAAGCCTCTGTTAATCCGTTAACATCATTTTTTTTGCTATCAGTTTTGCTTCAATAGAAGTTACACTGCTTTTACTGTCACGCACAGAAGTGGATTCAGTAATGTGCGCATTAAACAAGCGAGACCTGCCAACAGCGATGGGGCTCTAATCTGTCGAGTCAATATCTGGTCTGAAAACATGGAGGGAAGAATCGGTGGTTACAACATCAAACAACGACAGGAGAGTTTGAACTTTTCAAACATAAAACTAATGAGTTCTTGAGGTTTAGTCGGGTTAGTTGGTCCCCCTTTTCAGACGTGGATTTGTAAAACTGTTGGCTTCTAATAGCCATTCTGTTATTAAACAGAGGAGTAAGGAGCCATGACACATGCGTGATGCATTGGGCTCACAATACATACAGTTACATGGACTTCTACCCAACAACCCATCCATCCGCTTATGCAATTCACAGTGGCAGGCTGCGGATGGAGCCTATCCCAGCTGTCAGAGGGCGAGAGGTTGGCTACACCCTACACAGTCCCCATCAGTGATATAAAAAAGTGTTGGTGAAACTATTTTAATAGTTACTTTGATCATCAGCATGGATGACACACAGTCACAGGAATGCATATTTATAGAAACAGCTGGAAGCAATACACTGACTTATTCCTTTTAATGTTTTGTCCAATTTCAGACTGCAGTCACTACTTATGTCTCATTAGCCTGACCCGTCACATACCTGCTGTAATGTAAAGGTTTAGTTTAAAAAAAAATGTCACTGTAATAGATGTGAAGCTTTAGAGCGAGTGGGAGAAAGCAACATATATATGGATGGAGTTAGGTGGCTTTGGAGAGGTCGGTGTGTCTCTGACGACTAAAACGCACATGAACGGGGTCGTCTGCACTCTGATGATGACAATTTATGGAACAGCTGATGAATCTGTTCAGACTTTTTCTAGCACACAATAATAAACCAATTTAAAGGAACTTCTGCGAGCAGTTTGGGCAGAGTGATGTCACAAAAGTAAAAGTGGGTTTACTGTGGCAAATTTTCAGAGGTGCACGGTCACACCACTTATATAAAAACATTGAAGTGCTCATAAATATGATAATGTTAGGAAAGAACTGTCCTCAGAAAGCAACGTGGCTGAATGATGGCTAAAAAAAAATCCCCAAAACCCTCTTCGGGATGCTTCTGTTTATTTTAATGACAGGCAGTCGTGAGTGAGCACAACAAACAAAAACAGCAGCAGCAGCATCACAGTTAGATATTACAAATCTAAATGTGGTCTCTAATGCTGTATGGCTGTTTAGCTTATCACCTTCCTGCCGGCAGTTCTGCTGAACAGCTAAAGATGGCAGATTCATGAAGGCCCAGACATTACCGATTCTTCGCTCACATAAAACACTGACCTATTTACTGTGCAGACTGACAGGCAGGCAAGCAGTCAGTAAGTACACTGTCCCTGAAACAAGCAGCTACTATTTCTGAAACACACACAGCCCAGTCTCTTATACATCAAGTGTACAAATGACTTTTACCGATACTGAATTTACTGGTACGAGGTTGAACTACACCAGCAACGGGGAAAAAAGGATTGTAAGACAGATTTCCATCGTTTCACTTTTAATTGAGTCAAAATGCAGAAGAGGAGAAGTGCAGCTGTAACAATGATCCATGACATGTTAATTTGACAGAAGTTACACCCCCAGCGTCATCCTTTTTGACTTGCTTTAGAAAAATGTGACATTTTGACAGCGATATACAAATGTGCAAGCCTCCTAAAAAGAAATAAGATAAAACACTAAACCCGCACAGACATTACTGGAGATGTTTTCACATTTCTCTTCTATAAAATATTGATATATCCATGAAGAGTAGGCATTTTCCTTGCTCTTTCAAACATTAATGCTGAATTTGAATGGCTAACCACAGGAAGAGGCTCTAATCTTGAGCCCATGGCAGCCCAGTAATGGCCCCACAGTGGGGGGAGGGCTCCATAAGCTCAGCTCTCCATGCCCCTGATTAGGACACGCTCTCTGGTTGACTTGGCTTCGGCTGTCCTTCTATGAAGGATGCTGATTACTTGGGATGGGATAGACAGCTTGAGGACGGTCAAAAGATAAGGAGGAAGGAGGGATACTTCGAAGCTGCACATCATCATTGTTATTTGCTCCATTTGTACAGAACTTTTACTCTGCATTTTATAAACACAGGGTCAGATAAATTTCACTTTACAGACGCACACAGTGTCACACAATAACAGCTGTCAACATGTAACTACACAAATGCCCGTCTCCCCCGTGGCTGGACCCTCAAGATCAGAAGAAAACCCGCAGTCACGTAGCCCGCTTCCATATGTCATCCCCTTGCATTTCAACTGGGGGGCAGGGGAATGGCTGTTTTCATTTATCAATACAAGGCTGTGACTATGCTTTGAAACTTGGTGTACAATATTTCAGTAAATAGGTAAGTCAGAAAATCCTTATTTCTTCAGGCACTGACACTGACAGTTAAAAACCTATTTTTGGCAGTTCTTGGATTGTCATCCACATTAACACTTTCTGACAGTTTGTTGCAGACAGATGAGAAGCTTGGTGCCACTCCTATGTCTGAACAGGGACATGTGATAATGCAGTCAGCAGATTGTTTATCTCAACATAAGCACAGGAAGCAAAGGCACACAGCTACAGTCATGGTAAAAACACAGTACGGCATCTGTCAGTTCGAAGGTTTTACATATCAGGACCTAACAAATGATCCCATCCTAACCAGGTCTTAAAATAAGGTAAACGCAACTTGAAATTATGTGTGTAAGTACACTCTTCTAAAGCTTGCTTGTAGAACCAGTCTTTGAAAAAAAGGGAGTTTGTTCATTAAGGTTTACAGGCACGTGCTTATACATAGCTCTATTAAGGGAGCATTTCAATCTGGTTGAGGTTTAGATTTTGACCGGTCCACTTTGATTCTTTTCTTTTTCAGCCATCATTTTGTACAGTTGCTAGTGTTTGAGGGATCGCTGGCCTATGTTATGACTCAACTCGAGCTAAGTTTTAGCTGTAAGGCTCTAGAATACTTTGGTAAAAAGTGTTCATGGACTCAGTGACTGCAAGGTACCGGGTTGATCTGATATCCTCGCGTTGGTGTTGTTCCCAGATCATCATACTAAATGTTGTTCCAGGATCAACATTGCAAGTGACCAATCAGAATGTTGTGACGTCATACTTTTGCGACTTCGGGAAAAACCGGCGTAAAACAAAAAACTGTACTAAAGCTGCGTGAAACTGCCTCTGTCCGCCGATCAACGGACCCTGACCCTAACCCTTTAATAAACAGTAAGCAGAATTGATATTGTCCTTGCAACATTGGAATTTCATAAATGCACGAATGGCTTGGCGCGCAAAAGAATAACGTCACAACAATTTGATTGGTCACTTGCAATGTTGAACCTGGAACAACATTTTCATGATGGTCTGGGAACAACACCAACACGAGGATATCAGATCATCCAAGGTACCGTGTGGCTACAAAACAAGCTCAAATCCTCACTGCTTCACCACCGTGCTTGAGAGCTGGCACGAGATGTTTGGATATAGCACAGTATCATGTTTGGTGAAGTCAAACAGAGAATATAAGTGGTGACATCTGCAGTTTGATCTCTTCTGTCCAAAGGTCAAGGGTCCAGACATGCTCTGGCTTGTTCAGGTGTAATATTGCAAACCATGCTGTTATATTGTTTTTAGAGATTAGAGGCTTTCTCTTGGGAGCCAAGCAAATAAGCCAATAGTTCTTCAGTGTTCTTCTAACTGTAATGTTGTTAACTTGAGTATTCAACATGCTAACTGAGGCCTGTAGAGTCTCACCTAGAGGTTTGTTGGCGTTCATTTGAGAATTATACACCTTTGGATGAATTCTCTGGGGAAAATCGTCAATTATCTTTCTCAGTGTAGAATGATGGAATTTAAATTATTTGTAAATGGGCATGTAACCCTTCTGAGATTGATGTGCAGCAACAGTTGTGTCTTTAAGATGGCTGCTGCTGTCTTTTGTCCTTGGCATCCTGTTACCACACACCTGAAGTGCCAACACTTGTTAAAAATCAGTTAAGTCCATTTGACTTACAGCAACTGACCATATTTCTCTGTGGAAGCAGTAAAGGTGTACTTATATTCTTTTTTGTTCCATTTATTGCTTTTTTTGCACACACTGTTTCAGCATTTTGGCTTTTTACTGAATTTAGAATGACATGGTTGTATTAAAATGGATATATGATGTGTGATATGTAAAACCTTGGAATTGATAGTGGGTGCACTCTCTTAAAAGTAACAAAATGATTGGCTAAGAGATGCTTTTTTGTGCACACACGCACCTCTAAAGCTCGCAAATGTTGAAACTACAGCTCTTACTTTCTATTGTTCTGCATTAGTAAAGTGAATTTTACAATTTAATCTAATACTGTTCAACATTTAAAAGAAAAAGTAAAAGCATCAAAAGCACATCTAAAACTCATGACAGCGACTTGATTCCCGAGTCACAAAAGAAATTCTGACATTTCAACTTTTGTCAAACGAAGCTTCACTTCTTTGGTTTAAAGCTTCTACTGCAACACTCTGTAACTCTGCTTTGCATACAGCTCCAACGTCTGGTTCATGAAAGGGACAAGTCACAGCTGCCTCACACACTTTTATTGTAACAGGTGGCAGGTGAGACAGAGGTGTGCAAATTTATTCCTCGTTTCATGTTTCAGTGGGGGAAGTTTGGCTGTATGTAGAAAGATGTTGTCACACTTCTAATAGTCATGCCAATACAGTTAATATAAGTTCCATAATATAATAACCATACCTGATCAAGAGCCTGATGACAGGTTTACAACATATTCAAAAGTATGCCTCCCTGCACAAAGAGTGAGACTTCTTTCTTTTGTTTATTTTTCCAGGGTAAAAAGAATCACATGTTTCACTGGAACAAACAAAAAAACCCATCTATTTTTAGGGGATACATGCGCCTTGGGGGAAAGCTATGAACATCTTTTAATCGTGTGAGTAAAAAGGCTTATACCCGCTCATAATATGCCAACTAGAGCATGATTACACAATATCAAAGGAAAAAGTAAATGAATGAAACAGCTTTCAAATACACTTTGAAATAGCACTTCAAATGTCCATTAACACAGAGATCTGAGGTCTGAAACACAGCTGATGCACATACAGTATATTTTTCTATCCAAGTAGCTTTTCTAAGACAGAACGTGGCGTTTTACTTCAATCCAGTGTTTGTAATAGAGCTCTCTGTTCCCTTCTTCTTCTTCTTTTTTTAAAATGCACAGCACAGTTTGGAAATATCTCTGATCACTGACCTATTATTAGACACGAGCCAGAGTATGATCTTGTTTCATCTGATCATAGTCTACAAAACCACATGTATAGGAAAGAAATTATAAATATTAAACAAATTAAATGAAAATATTATACCCGGTCATTTATCAATTGTGGGAAATGCTACTTATATACATATGTATGTACAGAAAAAGAATAGCTCTTTAGTATGTCGAGTACTGTATGTCCTATTGTGCAGTTAAACTAAATGCAGCCTTGCACTTTGGCTTCCAGGAACTGTATCCTGTTCTAATGCTCAGGCGCATTCAAATTTGGGATGTTTGGGGTTTTCCTGACATGAACTCTTCCCTTCAGGTTCCTCTCACAATATATCTATTGGTATAAGAACAAGAATTTCACGTATTCCTCTTTAGGAACAATCCAAACCACGTTGACCTAGATGCAGTAAAATCAGACCCAACCCATGTCACTAACACCACCAAGGTTGAGGTTCTTTTGCAGGAAATGCAACGTTTTCCTTTCGTTCCCATTTGTCGACAAAGGCTTTCCAATATGTTTCTGGCTTTCTCATGTGATCTTTAACAGACAGAAGATGAAAACCACTGTTCCTTTAGTGAAGTTCTGGGTTTTCTCCTTGCAACCCTGTCAGATATACCATTTAATCCAGTCTTCTCATCATAGTGGACTCAAATATGACCATTAGCTAACTTGAGAGAGGCTTTTAGTTGCTTAAAGATTACCCACGGTTCCTTAAATTAAACCACTCCTGTGGAGGGTAACAGTGGTCTTGAGTTTGAAAGCAATTTTTATTTTTATTTTAGTGAGTTCAAATGTTTTTTTCCACATCAAATTTTAGCTTTCAGTTAACTATAATAACCTTGCTCCAAATGTTTTTTCTCTCCCCGAAGGGAGGGAGCATGCAATATGTTTGTCTCTCTGTCTGTTTGTTAGCAGTTTAGCATCCACAGTTTTCAAGATATCAAGTTCAAATTTTGTGTGACGGCAGATATTAATAACAGCTTGAGCTGATTAATTTTGGTGAAAATCTGATCAATGTCAAGGTCACACCAAATGTGACTGGTCTTGTTTTATTAAGTAACCCTGTTCAGACTGATGAAAATCAATAAATCTCACTTGTTGATGCCATGATTTATTCCTTTGATTGTTTTGAAGATCAGACTTAGATACATGTTTGTTTTAATTTAAAAACAGGCAGCACCCTAACACCTGATTCTACTTTTACCATCAAACTAACGGTCAACAGTCGACGTTTACTTGCTTTGTTTCTACTCGCATTTCATTTGTTTATGTGGCGTGACTGAGACACGGCAGGACCACAGATTCGGTGTTAGAGCCATTCTATTTATTCTAGCTGCAGCTCTCGGCTGTCAGCTGCAAATCACACCACAAAAAACTAACACACAACAACACAATTATGTAGGTCGGTGGGCGTAATTGGGGATGCCGTGCAGGTGCATGGGCCCTCCCTGCACGGCACCGCAGACCACGCCCCACCACAGTTTAGTTGGGTTGTTTTGCTACTTTTCCGATATATGAAAGTTATGTTCACGGTTTGTGTCACATTTAGGCAGAAATGTAAAAATTTCCAAAGGATTCCCAACTTTGAACTGAAACTGTATCTAATCATTGTAAATTAAATCACTATTAATTAAATTAATGTAAATTGGACAGTATGCGTATCATACATATCTGACTTTTTGCAAATGACAAGAATAAATTAAGCGTTCCAGTAGCTAAACCATTTAGATAAAAACTAAGAAGATAAAATCACTCAGTTTTGAGGTGCTTATATTTGTACACTGAAGAAATATTGCACAATATTCTCACCTATGCTGCTAAATTAGATTACTGCAATGAACCCTTTTGCTTGGCTGTTAAGTTTTACATTGATCTTGTCCCATTCCAATTAGCACAACACTGATTAGATTGCAAAGGCACGATGATATAACCTGCCTTATTTTCTCTTCAGTAGCCAATTTATTCCCTCGCATTCAAAGGATTCAGTGGTATTACCAAATATTATCCCTTTGGTTCACTTACTTTCAATTAAACAACACTCTCCTGACAGATTTGGGTACACCGATCCTCATATTTAAAACAAAGCAGAAACTGCAGGCTCATTTTACCCCCACAGTCTACACTCCAGCATGACTCTCATTTTACTGAGCACCATCCTTTCCCAAATTCCCCTGCTGGGGAGGCTTGAGAGCTCACTCTGTCATTTAATATTTAGTTCTGGCGAACCTGCTCGAGTGCTGTTCCCTCAAGTGTGTGTATGCACACACACACACACACACACACACACACA
>NW_005187465.1:1313045-1324092 GCF_000239375.1 Pundamilia nyererei | reverse complement strand
CACACACACACACACACACACACACACACACACACACACACACACACACACACACACACCATGTCATGTCTTAAACCTGCAGTGCTGCTTTTCTCATTGGCTGTAGGTTTTTGTGTAAATATTGCAAAAAATATTAGGTTAGAAGACACTTTCTAAAATAATTGAATAAACTATAGTTACGAGTACTAGTGAACAGCCAGAGCTGACAAAATTACCGTTCCCTGTGTGTTATGACAGTTTGAGTGGCTCTCTCTGTATGAGCTGGAACAGAAGTGCTTTTTAATTGAAGCAGTTTATCCTGTCAGGTGGTAAATTTCTATCAGATCTGAACTGCCAGCAGTATAAATGAGCTAAGCAGCATTGTTAACATGTGATAATTCCTTCCTGACAGAAAATTCTAACTGTATTCAAAGCACATTTCTATGACTAGTAGTTTATTTATGGGCATTTATGACATAACAGAGCAAACTGATCAATACTTTCCCTAACAGGATGAGCTTCCTCATTCCTCATATTCAAAAAAGCATCTCTTAGCCCATCCTGACAGCCCACCTCCAGGTAAAATTGTGTTGTGGTCAGAGTCTGCTTTTCTTGGATGCATGAGCCTCACTTAGAGAATAGACTTAGCTTAGCAATAGACGATTCAGTTTCTGATGACTGAAAATCGACATTTAAGACCTTTATCATTATTGATTAACCATGAGGTTACATCGAAGCAAGCAAATCCTGCTTCAATAGGCAACTGTTTTTAATGTTTGCTCCAAATCCATCGGTTAACTTTGGATCAGTTTCTTTACACTGACAGAAAAATCAAACTCAAATGCTTCTGCTTATTGGTCTGATGTATCTACAGTGGGAGTAAGAAGGAATATTGATAGAAGAACTGTTCCGGACTAATTTATATATCTGCTAGAGAAAAATTACTAGTAAAACCTCAGCTCAATTCTGCTAGTAGTACGAGAATAGAAAGTTCACCTGCCTACAGGAACCATTTAGCTCAAACTTGCCCAGTACAGCTGGCAATTGGATGGCATCCAGGTGAGATCATGTTCTCTCCATGAACAAATTTTTCCAGAGTTGAATGGGACAAGGGCGGAGAGCATCTCTTTTGAGAGGTTCCAGTCCAGGTCTTTTAATCTTCAACTGAGTGATTACTTCACACTTAGTAGTACACTCCAGGGCTGAAAGATTAAGCATGTGCTAAAAGTGCAGTATATCCAGCAACCACTTGAAGCCCACTGCAATTCAATAACAAATCCTAATACTTTCTTTTGTTAAAAATGACAAAACTACGGGAATGGCGTGATACAAAAAAATCCAACAACAATAAAACAGACAGAAGGTTAAGATTTAAATTTGGGGCTTGGCTACATTGGTTGAATGGGGACACTGATGTGGGCACCTGTCTTACCTCCACTAATTTGAGTCAGTGAACTGGATCTGTTAATCCAGCATTTTAAACATGATTATTAAACAAATATTATGGCTTACTGTGAGGTCCAGTCAAGGTTATAGATGCAGTTATTTAACCAAGCATGTAAAGGTTAGCTGCTAACTTAGCACTCCATCCCCTTTTCTAATTATGGTTACATCTGCTCTCAGAAAACCAAGATGATGATTTCCATAAAAGTAAAAGAAAACCTTCAAATGCCCAGTATAATATGTTCATCCTTAATAGAAGTATATCAGATCAACCTGAGAAAATGTTTTACTGTAAAAGCAATACGACAGATTTAAACAAAAATCTTGATTTGTTATGTTCTTAAATGCATAAACTGCAAAATACTCAAGATGTCTAAAACATTTTACAAATTGGTATGAGGTTGAGGTAGGAAACCCTCAAATCCTTGAACAGAGCAGATGGTTGTAATCCACTGTTTTATTTATATGACATAAAAACACTATTAATAAAGATTCATGAATCTTTAAATGTAAATTATAACCTCAACATGAATTCCAAAAAGAATAACAAGAGGCAGCATTCACACACCTAGTTTTTCATTTTACAGGCTTATTACAGGTAAAAAGTCTCATGACTAACAGGTAATTTGTCTCAGTTTAGAATCAAACTATACTTTCATTTCTTTCTTCAAAGACTGCTGACCTGACTTTCTATACAACCCATAGCATGTCTAAGTACAGGTGAGCATCACGTGTTTTATTATTGTCAGGTTTTTAAAAAAAAAGGTACCACAGGGTTTTATCCACTATTGTGGGATGGATGAGCTTTTCCGAGGGCCATCTGGAGGCAGAAAGGGGCATGATTTCCCTCCTAAGCCAGCTGGTGCACCTGCTCCGAGTACCACTGAAAAGGCTAAGATGTACCAATTGTAATGACTGAAGGAAAGAGTGGAAACAGTCTCCCCAAGTGCTTTCTTTTTTTTTTTTTATTCCAGCAAAGTATTCAAGGTCACTAAATAGTTTCCCCTGAAACTGTGCGAAGCGTTAAAAAGCTTTGTGGTGTGTTCTGTTTGTTCATCGCATAGCCTTACTGTTCTCTCACTACAGCCGACTGTGCTCTACTTTAATAACCTTTCCCCTGCTAAGTGCACAGAGCTACATTGTGGTTTTGCATAGGCAAACACTAGCATGGGACTAATATTTGTGTCAACAAGAGAATCAGCTGAGACACGCTCACTCTACTTCGATGCAACTGAGACCACAAACTGAAGCACTAGTAGTTCATCTGGAGGCAAAGCAGTGCGTCAACACTGCTCCAAGGTCTCCTCTACCTGAAGACACAAAGCTAAGATCATATGGACAAAAGCAAAACTTTTTCCATTAAAACTCTGCCCTGAATTTTCTTTGGCTCTCCAGATGTTTTCCAAACACACTAAGAATCTTTGATATACAATCATGAAAGATGGAGCAACTGTGAAGTTCTCTCATTAAGAAGCAAAGCACATACAACCAGAATAATAATAAGAAAAGGTCTGAAAAGTGAATTTCAAACGATCAGGGAGTTACATCTTATAAAAGAGGAGATTAAACAGTCACCTTGTGGTCACAGTATCTGCAGATCATCTAGAGTCCTTTCGTTCTCTGGAAACTATTCCTACTTGATGGCCTTTAATATTTTTCTTTCTGTTCATCTTCAGACTTATTCAAGCTCACTCACTTCTCCAACTCTCTGCAAACCCATGACAAAGAGAAACTTTTTAATCTGTTAACCCACCCCCAACCCTCTCACTCCCCCTGCAAAATTTGATCCCTATATTCTCCACAGCCGGCATCCATCTGGAATATCCATCTTACTGTTAAGGCATTAGAACTTAAATACATCTGAAATATCTATCATGAGGCTACATTTGCGGTGTGTATTTGAAACATTATAAACTGCAGGCAATATCTTTTTTTTTAATGAACGCAGCCAGACAAACAACACATAAACAGATAGAATAAGCTTGCTTGTATATTTGTCTAAGTAGCAACAGACATCAAGTAGGGAGATTACACAGGGAGCTGTGTCAATGTGTCAGTGTGTGAGTGTTTCCTCTGTCTCTCTCCATCCATCTCTCCTGCTTACTCCCCTCCCCTTTCGGAGACAAAATGGCCAGATGGCTTGCAATCCAACATGCTAATCCACAACACAGACTGTAGCTCTGACACACCTACCATAAGACCAGTGCTCCACTCTCAACATCTATACCCTTAAGCACACACATGCATGTATACACACACAGGGCCAGTACACTTTCAGCATGAGTCCCAAACGATAACTTCACTTAACAATAGCAGAATAACTCATTCAGACTAAGCCCTCAACAGATGGAGGCTTAGTTGTATGTGTTTTGTGTGTGTGTGTGTGTGTGTGTCCTGCTATCATATTTCAGGCAGGCCAGTTAGCAGGCTACAGGCCAAGATGAGGTTCTGTGTCTACTGCTTTTGTTAGCTGAGGTGAGGTAAGAGAAGCCGAGTGTGTTGGGTTACACTGAGCAATGGAAAACATGGGGAAACCCAGAAGAGCACATAATACACATGGAAACAAACTGGCTGCCATAGTTATGTTTTTTTTAAATAAAGGATCATTTCAGTACACTAATGAAGTGCTGCTCCTATTGTGTTATTGATAAGATCACATTAAATAAAAACACTGCATTATTTTGGCTACTCGGGCCTAGGCAGATGAATCAATGAACATCACAAGTAAAAGAAAAGTACTAAAGTTACACAGTGGTCAGTTGGTCACAAGTGGGGAAATCATTTGCATTAAAGTCAAGCCACAATATGCTTCCATTTTGCCAGCAGAGTGCATGTTTACATAACAAACATATGCCCGAGTCTATAATTTCACTTAGATTTTCAGTTAAACTGAGCATACTTTGCACTCGTCAGAAAATTCAAGAGTATAACACTTTGAGTGGAGATATCTATTTTATATAAGAGGTGCGTAACCAACTCACAGAAAAAAGCTCATACAGGTAAGAACGCGCTCTGTTGATGGTAAACAGCTACACGCACAGATACAAAATGGAGAGCTATTAATTGCCCATTTGCGTGTAATAGACCTGTGTCGATAACGGTGCGATGAATATATAATGCAATGTGGCATGTGAAGCAGAGCATCTAAGACTGGTGTGAAGCACAGCCAAGAGATCAGTGGAGACGAATTTTCCAGCGACAGCTTCGCAGATCAGTTCGACAGAGGGATGCATAAATATTAAACACTTCTACTCTGATGGTATAGCAAAACCTGATTGTCTCGCCGCCTTCTGATTGTGACGCTGCATTGGATTACCACTCTGTATCCGGCCGTTTTTCTGGAAAGCTTGGAGCTGGGTGATGTGCTACACTGGGAAGAAAAAATATTTAATAGACCAACCAGAGAGTTCTGGGCGTATATTAGATAAATTGTGATGGGGGGAAAAAAGCCAATGGTTCTGCCTTGGTGTTGAGGAGTTTATATAGTAGACACCTTAAATATTTTAATGCAAAAATGTAGTAAAAGATGTAGTTTAACTGCTTGAAATGCAGTCATATTTGCTTGAAGTGTGGACAGGAGGATTAGTGTGAAAGGGCATGCAAGACATCGATCTCAATGTAAAAGGCCAATGTTCATAGCGAGCAACAGCTTCAGTAACCCCTCCCCCAATCCACTTTATAATCATCTCACCCTCCCTAAATCACTGATATGACTCCCTAACATCTTCCTCTTTCACACTAAAGCCAGACAACAGGTCTCCCATCAGGCCCTGCTTCTCAAGGGATGACTGCGCTTCCTGGGAGAGGAATCTGTCCTTCCTCTACGTTGGCCGGGACGGCAAAATTAAAATCGGCGCAGGTGATGGAGAGGCACACATTCAGCTTTGTACTGTGGCCAATTCTTCCATCATCCTCTACCACCGAGAGCTGTAGAAGAATCTGAGGTAGAATAGCTCAGCTTTCACAGCACCGGCCCCCACCCCCACTCCGATCCCCAGTGAAGTCAGGTGACCAGATGTTGTATATCTCCCTGTCACCACAGCCGCCATGAAGCTGCTACACACATCCATGTTAAAGCGAGGAAGCGGAGGCACTTCACCGCTGTGTGGGTGAGAGATCACTGAAAGGCACAAATGGAAATACAACTCATTTCTTCTTGAAGCCCACTCTAGAGAGGCCATACGTGAGGCGGTGCAGAGATAACAAAAGAGCATCCATCAGCATATTAACCATCCATCCCCCCCCCACCCCACACACACACACACACACACCCACGTACCCTCCGAAGCATATACAGCTCACATCCATCCATAAGCCGCGGGTTTACAGACCCAAAATAGCGTTGCTTCTTTTTTGTTTCAGTGTTGCCGCTGCAGCTGCTGCATTTCTCCAGGACTGACACACACACAAACACACACACAAACCCACAAGGCCTGTACAAATGCCACCATTGATTTTTGCACCCCTCCTTCAATAAAGATGCTATTTGTGAGGCAAAAGGGAGTGTACACAGAAACAATGTGATGCACAGGATGGTATATAATGATATAAAACATGCCCGTGCCATCTGATGCAGGCATCCATTTCCATCTCGCCCTCACTGAGAGACTGCTGATGAAACAGCTGCCTCCTTAGCAGGGCAGAATGCAGAGTGGAGGAAGAAAAAAAGGCTACAAAGCACCCCTACATACACAGCCCCCTCCTCCTCTCCTCCTTCCTCTGCCTCCCCCTTCCACATCCCTTATTGCACACACAGAGAGGGAATTACCTGAAATATGTCTTCACATTCTCTTGCTCAGGTTACGCCTTTGGGCCCGGAGTAGTGGTAGATTCATCGCTGACCGTACAGTCCTAATGACAGTTTAAAGGCAGGATTGCCATTCTCTTGTCAGACCAGTTCCTGACCCTAAAAGCAAGCTTGTTCGGCAGGCTGGATGCTTCACTGGCTGCTCACTGTTCCCTAGCCCATGATGTCATCCACCCTGGTTTGCTGATTGGCTGAGGGATTGAATATTAATGCAGGCAGCTGGTCCAGGGGAGGGGAAAGACAACAGGCAGACACAGTTGGTTTTCTGGTTAACAGCTCAAAGCTGCAGAGGGAGTATGATGGGAGGATGGCATTATGCTGCACATTATGCTCAAGACTGTTTCTGTTGCAAACACGGAAGACACTAAACACGATGCTAACCTGAGCTGTGAGTACATGCCGCTGTAACTTCAAAAAACATCAGATTTAATAAGAACAGAACAGCTTAACACAGGTGAGTTCATATAAACAATCAGAACTGGCAAAGCCTCTCAAACATTTCTGCTAGAATAGCATCAAAGTCAGAGAGAATTAATTTGCAAGAAAAGTAGAGATGACTTTACAGTTAATTGTATAAAGAAAACAAATGCATCCAAACATTTTTATTATTATTATTATTATTATTATTATAATAGAGCTCTCAATTTACCGGTCGATCTACGTCCCTACCCTCACCTATGGCCACGAGCTGTGGGTAGTGAACGAAAGAACGAGATCACGGATACACTTGGCGGAAATGCGCTTCCTCCGAAGGGTGGCTGGCCTCTCCCTTAGAGATAGGGTGAGAAGTTCAGCCATCTGGGAGGGGCTCAGAGTAGAGCCGCTGCTCCTCCACATCGAAAGGAGCCAGCTGAGGTGGTTCGGGCATTTGACAAGGATGGGCACCTCCTGGGTGAGGTGTTCCGGGCACGTCCCACCAGAAGGAGGCCCCAGGGGCAGATCCAGGACACGCTGGAGAGATTATATCTCTCGGCTGGCCTGGGAACGCCTTGGTGTTCCCCCGGATAAGCTAGAGGAGGTGGCTGGGGAGGGGGAGGTCTGGGCTTCTCTGCTTGGGCTGATGCCCCGCGACCCAGCCTCGGACAAAGCGGAAGAAGATAGATGGATGGATTATTATATACTACAGCTACTGCTACTTTCAGCCTAATGGGTTTTCTTTGTCTTGCTTATTTAACAAATTAGTTGCTGTTGCTATGCAAGGATAAACTACCTACTTTGCATGTTCCCCATGTTTTTTAAAAAAAAACAAAAACAAAATAACATTTAATTTTCTGTATCAATGTTTATATATAAAGTTGCTTTTGTGGTTAGTGCTCTTATCATATCTATTTTAATGTAACTGAGAACATGTTTTAACGACAAATTAACATAATAACAGTGTTTGTTTTTTTATATTAATATTTACCAACATTCATTTAGTTTGTTTGTTCCCCTACACCTTGAAATTTGAGATAAATCCACCAAACAATTGCAGGTAGTGAAACCAGAGTCTCTGAGTTCATAAGCAGGCGAACACGACAACCAAAACTGTCGCTGCAGTTGCCCTAATTTGCCTATGATGTCATCCTTTTCCTCTATCTCACCTGTGATTGGCTGACTGGCACAGCATCTGCTCAGTCTCATGGCTAGTGCTTTTAGCTCAAGGTGGAGGCCTATCTGTGGCTCTGTGAATCATGGCTGGTTGTCCTGACAACCCCTGTAATGTCGATTCCTTGTCAGAGAGTAATATGGCTGTTCGGTGACGGTCTGTTCACTCAAATGGAGAACTGCAGGAAGATAATGCCCCCTTGCAGTGCTTTCATTCACATTTGAAGGTAGCTTTTAAGATTTATTTATTTTTAAATGAACAGCAAATATATTTTCAAAGAAAACTAAAAAAAAAAAACAGCTTTGAATTATTTATTTAATAATTAGATTTTTTTTAGAATAATATTAGGTGTTAGTGTTTGGTAATAATCCTCAGGCTCTCAAATCTTGAGGATTTTACATTCAGGAATGATCTATTGCACATTTATTTTCTGACAGTATACCTTTTATCTATTGCAGGCAAGTGTTTAGGATGGACTCATTAAACCCTGCCAATATAGAAAAGAAGGAAAAATGCTAATTTAGCTTAGCCACAAGAACATTTGAACTTGACAGGCGACTCCTGTTTCTTAACTGAGTGGTTTCGGCCCTGCTCCCACAACAAAACAACCTGGGTTGCATCGGAAATTAGTCAGGGTGATCGGCTTACTAGGGAAACGCTTATAATACCCTGCAGCCTGTTTTAACCACTTCTTCATTGATATAAATGACAAAACTTGTCATTAAGGTGACACGGAGGGCTGTAAAACGCTGTCTATATGGGGGAAAGTGTTAAAGCTGAAAATAATCTTTGCTCTTAAGGAAACAAAGGATAACTATACACTAAAAGGCAGATAGGCACACTTATAGAAAAGTGTTAAAATGACAATAAATCTGACAGCATAAGTAAAATGACAAAGCCTTTTCACCAAAGGAAAAAAATGTGTTTGAGGATAATACTGATTCTCAATCTATTTGGTATTAGCATCTTAATTTCATAACATCTTTTCAATTACCCAATGACTTTGCGACAGCAGTATCCACATTAAATATCCATTTTTCTGTACATGTGAGTGTATTTGTGAATAGTCAGCACAAAAGCCACAGCAAATCTGCCATTGCCAACATGTTGACAGACAAAATACTTTTGGCCACTTCAATGTCACCAATTTAACTGAAACCCACATAAACAGAAATGGATGCAAGCTCTGGACTTGAGCTCATTTTTTGTGAGGTAGCAGTGTTTATTACTGAGCCACCATCAGGCCACAGCAGGAACCAGGAATGATCAATTCATTGTCTCAGATGTCCCATTTTTTTCCTGGGACTTTTGACCAACTGTGTTTATGAAATCGACCAGGCTCCACAGTTACAAAGCACTGCAAGTTTCCGACACTCACGAGGCCCTGCCCAGCTTCTTGACCTTCCACCTAATTAAGAAATGTGTGCCTATGCTAATATCCAAATGAACAAATTGTGTTTTACTCCTTCTCTTTTTGTTTTGAGTTAAATTACCAGGTAAAATGAATAAAGGATTATACTTTTCACCTGGATTAATGTGCTTTATGTGGCCCATGAGAAAAGAAGGCCCTTTGTCTCCTGAAAAAATAAACAATCAAACAAAACAAAACCCAAACCGGGATGGCAACAATGATTAGAAAGGGCACAGACCTCCTACTAAAGCCGGTGTGCTTCTTTCACAGCTACATGCCCTTTAGAAATGCTGTACTCATACCTGCTACCCCATTATAAATCCCAATGGATAAGCATGCATGACATGTTTTAATTAGGATCAGCACAACAAATGGTAATAAGAACATTTTTTGGATTTACACACATTAAGCTTTTCTGCTTCCATCAAGAATTGTGCTGTATTTGTGTGTTGCCATTACTAATATATTTTCCATTCTCACTGCTGCAGTGAATCACGCACTACTTTTCTAAGTATGTGCTCCTGTTTACTTAAACTTAGCTCAGCAATACACAAGGCAAATCATTTCCTAATGCTTGGCAGTAAAAGCTCAGATCAGGAGCCGACAGGACAAGTCGCAGCTGAATCTCAGAGGAGCATGATTTACTAGTATCCATAGGCTCCTGTCAGTGATCAGGTTTATATAAAGAATCCTATAAATATCCTTGGACGCAGAGCACATCTCTGTGGTGACATTTTGTAATAAGCCCTGTCTGAAATTTACTAGTGTTGTAGACAGAGAAAGATGAGTTTCTACATATATCTACATAGAATCTTGTCTAAAACATATACAGTGCAGTGAAAAACTATTTGCCCCCTTCCTGACTTACTCAAAGATAACCGACTAACCACACTTTTTGGAAAGCGGAGTTCAGTTTCGGTATCTTGATTACTGCAAGACAGAGTCTAATCAATAACTTACTTAAATGGAACCTGTCTGACAAAGAAGTAGACTCAATAACAGATAACTCAAGAACAGATAAGAAACACAGTCATTGATATCTATCAGTCTGGAAGGGGTTACAAAGCCAATTCAAAGGCTCCACCACTGTGAGAGCCATCACCCTCTTTAGCCTGACGCCATTAGCCATTTTCGGGTCCAAACTCCTCTTCAGTTCACAAAGTGAAACAATCACTGCAGCATCGTTGAGAGTTACATTCTTTCATCTCTAATAAAATGATCAGTGTGGCTGCTCTACCAGGTGTAACAATTAAGTTTAGCATCCAGGCATCCATTAAAAACAGGATTTATGAAGTTTAATGAAGTTAGCTCGCTAGTTTCGATGAACGCCAACTCCCCCCCCCCCCAATAAAAGTTAATGTGAGAGTCCCTGAGTGGCAGACACAAATGGCAGTAAAAAGATGCTAAAAACAGACCAAACTTCGGTCGGGAGAACACCTGAGATGATCCATCCCCACATGAGAACCCAGAGCAACTTCTGAAGAACTACAAGCTTCATTTGTCAGAGTTCATGATTCAACACCAACAACAAAGAGACTGGGCAAAAATGGCACCCATCAGAGAGATTCAAGAAGAAAAAAAACATCTCAAAAAGCCTCGTGTCACATTTGCTGTAAAAACATTGTGATGATTCTAGAGCTGGGCGATATGAGATTTTTTCATATCACGATATGTTTTTTTCATTTCAGGCGATAACGATATCTATCACGATATAAGCCAAATAACTATATTTATAAGATTTAAATGTGCCGTTGCTCACAAGTAAAATGTGAAATAATCAGCAGCTTGTTTTTATTTAAATATTTATTTCCCATAATAA
>NW_005187465.1:1304109-1311011 GCF_000239375.1 Pundamilia nyererei | reverse complement strand
AATCGTTGTCATTTGGAAATGAGATCGCACATAAGTATGAATCGAGATCGCGATTTTCTAACGATTAATCGTGCAGCCCTACTACAGTATATTAATAAAGTAGGTTCTGACAAAAACAGAGCCACAAAGTGGTAATTTAAAGCATATTGCCAGCTTATTTCACTTCAGTGCTCTTTTTCCTCCCTTTTTCCTCACATGTTAAAATATTTTTCCTTTAAACCAACTTCCAAACTGGCAAAATGAAGCCATTGTAGAAGTGCCAAGAACTAGAGTTAAACACTACATGAATAGACCTGTTAAAATACCCAGGTAAACACAAGATTTTAAAAAAATAATAATAATTTTTTATAACAAACTGGTACATTGCCTTCCCCTTCATAACAACTGTACTGTGTTTGTTCTTAATAACTTCTGCATATGGATTATGTTAATTCTCATAGCTAGGAGTGTAACAGCCTTAACTGACAGCTGTGCTATCACACTGGTTTCCATACACTATTGCAGACTAAAATTTGAGTATTTTATTAGTCTGATATCTGACTCACAGATATATGAGCCTATGTACTGCACCTAAATGGTTTATAGATGCAGCTTTCCAGCATAAGTCTCCTTCCTCAAGTACACAAGTATCTTTCATTTTGGAAAAGATCTCAAACCTCGGGAAATGCAAAACAAGAGCTACAGCAACAGGTGTCGATACTGTAGAGAATATTGGCCAATCAGAAGCTTATGAACAATAGCATACACAATCTGACATCAAAAAAGACATAAAAACATCAAAAGTGTGCACCTTTAAGTTATATTTCTTTTTTATTATCCACATGTAATCAATAAAATGGAGATTCTGAAAATCATCAACCTGGAAAAATCTTTCAAAAGCTTGATTTTCAGTCAACACAATTGTTTATTTCTGGACAAAAATGCATGGAAAAAGTTATGTTTTCCAAATACCTTGTATGTGAATATGTAAAGGGCTCAATGTGCAATTTTTGCTTCAGCAGGAAATCTACGTATTAACTTACAGTGTAACTGGAAAGCCTTCTTTACCCTATGACGTAACCACCCATGTAATCTGACATGCATCTCCTGAGAAATATAACTATGTGTCGGGGTCCACACAGCCCATAATGCTTCTTATTGGTGTGGAAGGTTATGGCGTAGGGTCCTTTCCTCCCATCATCTCTAACCGGTCACAGCAGATGGCTGCCCCTGCCTGAGCCTGGTTCTGCTGGAGGTTTCTCCCACTTAAAAGGGAGTTTTTCCTTCCCCTTGTTGCCAAGTGCTTGCTCTCATTGGATGATTTAATTGGTGGGGTTCTCTCTCTATTATTGCAGTGTCTCTACCTTACCATATAAAGCACCTTGAGGCGAGCGCTGTTGTAATTTGGCACTATATAAATAAAACTGAAGTAGACTGAATTGAATTCATGGTGGGGTCTCGATTACTGCGGAACATTATTAACAAACCTAGAATATATTTGTTTTCATGACATGTGACTCATTTCAAGGAAAAGGTAGATTCATCTTCTAAGCCATACTTGTCACGATGCAGTTTTGTTTGATGACATGTCTTATCAGCAGGATACTGTATATATTTAACACCACATAGGCAAGTAACATTAAAGGAGTGAACTAGTTTTTCCAGTATCTTACACATACTGCTATAAAGAATTGTAAGATGTGGATTTATTATTGATTCTTTAAAGGTTTTTGCCTTCTGAGGAAAAGGAAATGCAAAGAGGCTTTCCAATCCTGTTCCACCTTTTTGATCTCAGGGTGAAGCCAGTGATCAACAAAAACATCACACATTTTGCAAGCATAACTGTCTGCAATATAAATGTGAAATGTCATCACGGCTTGTGTACAGCATTTCCTGAGGATTCTTCTTCATCAGTCCAAGAAGAATGAAGCCTTTCACTGGGCAAAATGGAAGGAAGACATTTGAGATGATGGGTTCTTTGGTTTGGAATCAAATAATCACAGCAGTGGTAAATCACTAGTGTATAAAACATATCAAATTATGGTTTAGATTATCACATTATGGTAGCGCTCACTGCGCCTTGGGAGAAGAGGTAGAGGGAATCTTCAGAGAGACTTTTAAGCCTCACAGGAAATATGTATGTAAAGAATGTAAAACCCCCAAAGACAACTTTGATTTCTTGTATGGGCATCAATAAATTATTTTAGCAACTACACAATGCCAAAATAATTGTTAATGCTGATTAGGTTCATGTAGTTTAGGAACGCATACTTTCTTAGCATGCTTGTCTTTTGTTGTTTTCATTCACTAAATTTTAACATATCAAATTACCTCGTCTAAACCCTCCACTGTGCACTGTGTCATGTATAAGACACTCATCTGTGCAACAACCACAATCAGAATAAGTTTCTGTGTATGCTGGCGCAGCTGAGATTATCCCCCCAAAGGAACATAATTGAGGTCAGTGGGCCTCTATCCTGCTGATTATGACTAACCTATTGATAGGTTACGACAGGCGCTCATTAAGCCTGCTCATTTTTCAGAGTGAAAAATGCTGAACTGTAATGTAAGCACAGAGAGCAGAGCACAGTAATTACAGATTACAGCATGGTTTAATGTTGTGCACTTAACATAGCTGTTTTGCAATGATTTTAAATGCAGACTCTATTACGTTTTTCTCCCCCAACTGGTCTATTCAAAGATGATGCGAAGGCTGAAAGGGAGAATATATTCTGCTACTCTGTGTTTTGGATCATGGATGGTAGGCTGTGCCACACTGTTATCCATGTGGGTGGTGTGGCGCTGGTGTGAATGGAGGCTGGTCTTTTTGATATTTTGTGTAGAGTAGTGTGCGCTACTCTGAGAAGAGTAACACTTATACGATGTGTTTAGTGTAATGTAACAGCTATAAAATCAATTTGATACATTTGTTCTGATAAAAAAAGGTAATAAATAGATGTTAGTGTTAAATAGTATGCACTCAGCACAGTCTCATTCTGCTGTTAAACACATTAACGTTTACCATTCAGGACACTACAGCCTCTGATAGATGCAGTGTGGGAAATCTGGTCTTTTGGTGGAGTGGGTAGGTGTGGGGGGATTTGGGGTCTCAGTCTTTAAAACAAGGCTGCAGACTGTTCAGTATTACAGTGGTATGTAACAAGCTTGGGCTTAGCAAAACACTTTTAAATGACTAAAATTCTGATATAATAAGTCATCAGTGTAATTCATTTAAAATGGCATGGTGTTACATCACATTTTTAAACACAATGAAAAAAGAAATTCTGCCTAAAGGCAACAAGATTACCTTATGAAAATGCATATTAGTCTTGCACTGTTTGGATCCCTTTGTAACCCAATTATAACAAAGGAAGGCTGTAAACGACGGTTTAAAAATCATAACACTAAACCACTCTTGTACATTATTTCACTGTTATTGCAGCATAGAGGTGCAGGTTTATCATTCGGTGTAGCATTGTGAAATCACACTCAAACAAAACACTGACCAAGGACATCAGCTCTGATGCTGCCAAGACGAGGCTCAGGGACACACCTTTGAATTTAAAACAGGTGTGAGGAGGCAAATGAAAGACCTCTGGGAATCAGTTAGTGTGTGTGTGCATGCGCGTGTGTGTCTAGAAACAAGCTATTTTTTCGTGGCAGCTGTAATGCCACTGTAACCACAGTCTATCAGATCATACTGTGTCCTCTTGTCTTGTTTTGGGGCGATCTGGTTGATCTAGTCCTCCCTATCCATATGCATCAGACTTTCTTGGACAAATACACACTCTGCAGGCTGTCTCCCCTCATGGTTATTCACAAACTACGAGTGTGCGAACAAGGTGTCCATATTTCACGTCACCTTTACTGACATTTCTGTGTTGCATAAACCCCGCTGCACGCTTGAACTCTGCCCACTTGCCTGTCCTCAATCAAGCCTTCTGTCAATATTAATCAGTGCATAGCAGCTTTGCATACGCGCACCTATCAACTCTCAAAGGGCAACGCAGCACAAAAGTACTATCCATGACAACACTGGTCTGAAAAAAAAGCCCCTCCCACTGACAGCTGGCTTATTGTGTGCAGTCGCTCTGAAGCGGCCTTGTTTCCCTTTGCTTGGACAGTTCAATAACTAATCTCAATGCAGCCAGCAGCATGTAGCTTTGAAAATGAGGAGGGCATGCCCAATGGAAAGTCATAATCTGCTTGTCAGTGTAGTGTCAGTTTACTGGTAAGCTAGCTTGTCAGTTCACGAGGATTCTTAGATGGGTTACTGTGCACACCTCATTATAGCTGCATAATACTTAATAGAAAGACAAGATGAGAATTTTTTTTACTGAATTTATGACGAAAGGGCATATTCCTCCAAATTTTCCTTGCATGAGAATGTGAAGGCACCCCAAAAGACTTTTCTTTTAACTTTAAAGTTCAACAGTCTGCTGTTTTAGGGAGAAAATTTTGAAAATATTTACCTAATTTGACTTTTGAATATTTTGCAACTTACCGGTACCCATCCTTTAATCTTTTAGACTCTAGAAAATAATTAGTGTTATTTAAATCAAAAGGTTATCATGTCCGGTTATTATTCCTGAAATTTCAAATGACATTTTGATATGTCACTCTATTATTCCCACTACAATAATGGACTTAAGAAAGGGCAGTTTGGTCCTTGAGTTCATTCATCCATCTGTCACATCTCAGACACCCAATTTCATCTAAGCTCAGTGGGGATGATGCATGTCACCAAAGCTTTACTAATTAGCTCAAGGAGGTCACAGCATCCACCTCCTTTGGTTGAATGCATGAAGAATATACTGCAGAATATGTTATCCTATTTTGGTGGACAGCGACTTGAAAGAAAATACATTTTCTGTGTCATTATTCTGCTATGTGCAAAAATCTTGAGCAATTCCTCATTCTTTATATTCTTAGCTAAGCTTTCAGTAGTTTTTCTTTGGACAGGTAAAACAATATTGAAGCCGTTCACACTTACCTGACCTTTCTTTACAAACACCCAAAAATGCACCTAAATCAACGCAATGTAGCAAAGAACTAATTTTAAATGGCATCTTTAGGTACTTTGTTACCAGCAGCCTGTTGCAAAGACAAATAATACACACTGAATGAACAATGTCAAAGGTTGAGCAGTTTGACAGGCATAAAATAGCATTTTGCACCAACAAGACAACTACCAAAGAGCTATTAGATGATAACTTGCAGTATATGGGCATGGTGTGCAACTTGATTGCCAATAGCTTCATTTTCAGCATGACATTTATTCCAAACACACTGCCAATGCAATAAAAAGCATACATGGTTAAAGAAATTACAAGAAAGCTTGCCTAAGAGAGTTACAAATAAAGACTTTCATAACAAACATTTACTGTAAAGCTTGTTAGAATAGTGCAAACTCTGTTTTTGCCTTATATGCTGTATCTCCATGCATGTTTGCATGTGTTCTGCATTTTCCTCGCAAAATATAGAGAGATGGCTCAGTACTTTGGCACAATACTGTACCTTGTTTTTATTTATTGTTCATGCGGTCCTATACTTTTTTTTTTTTTTTTTGCAATGCACAATTTAAATGTAGCAAAAACTAAAATCGTATTTCAATTTGAATCATTAAAACTGTGCTCATCACTCTGCCAACATTGAATGAATTGTGCATCAAATTTATAGTTGTTAGCTAAGTCAAGACATGAGTCATAATACCTCCAATATATCTTATGACAGCGACACTTACAATAGCATGCTGACCCGTCAGTGATCCCTTGGTCAACGGTTACTTACAATGACATCACACACAAAATCTGAACACGCAGAGCAAACAGTGGATGTTCCTGAACACAAAGCATCAAGGCTCGTGCTCTTGATGTACAGCCTATTGGGCCACAAGAACCATGTGTAGTCACCACTTTCTGCTTGGACACACACTAACAATTGGACACGTCTGGAGTGCTGGGGCCCAGACCCTGAGGAAGGACAGATGGTGCCCGGGATTGAGGACCGCACCCTCATTAGCATGAGAAAAGAGAAAGACAGAGGCGGGGGAACAGGTACCCTCTCTTCTGTTTTCCACTTCTATAAAGATTAGAGGCTGGGGGTGACTCATTTACCCAGCAGACTCTAAGGCACTGCTTTGGAACTCAATTATAAGAGGATACTGTCAACTCTAAGGGAAAGAACATCAAGCGTTAGGCTCCTGTTTCTATTTAGTGCGGCTTAAATCAAAAAAGTTTTCTTAACTATATTGAAGCATTCTAGTTTATCATTATATTAGCCTCCCAGAACACCTAAATAAAGAGATTTGTGATATTAAAAAGATTACTGTACATTTTCAGTGAGATAATCAAAACACAATTATTTTCAAATATATTGCGATTCTAAGTTTAAATGTCAATAAAATGTTTTAATATAATGTATCTCACAAATTCAAACTTTTACAGATTTTTTTTGAGCGATAATAGCGTCTTCCAACATTTCACTAGAGGCATCGTTTACCTGAAGACTAAAGTTGCCACAGCAGCAGTGTCGGAGCCTCTCTGTGGCTGGAATGAGGCCGTTCTGTTGTATAGACTCATTAGTCATACCAACCGCAATCTGAGAATTTCTCATGACTACAAAACTACCTTCTCAAAAGCAATGCCTTCCTTTATCTGCTAAAAGCTAAAAGGTAACATTTAGGATTCAATGTTTCTGCAGAGCAACAACAGTAACTGCAACATGTTAAGCCAGAAGAAGAACTTATGTTGGGTCTGTGTTTCCACAAGCCCCGCTAATTCTAGAGACTTATTCATCATGAAGAAAACAAGACAGTCGATCGATCGATTATTTGCGCAAGGGAGGCCTCGTCTGTGTCCACCACGAAAATGACCCCCAGATCTGACCTCCTCCTGCTACCTTTTATTGAGAGACAGTTCACA
>NW_005187465.1:1262586-1303810 GCF_000239375.1 Pundamilia nyererei | reverse complement strand
GGCTTTGATCCTACTGCTTGAACTAAGACTGTACAAATTTAAGAAACACAATGGCAACATTCAACAATTAGACTTAACACTTATATAAAAGAAATCCTACCAAGGTGAATATCTGCAGTCCATGGTGTACTCTCAGCATAGTATCAAAATCATGTTTTGTCTCCCCCTTCTGGATAATTAGAGGACAGCATCTTCAGTAAATCCCAAATGCTATAGCACCACCCTCAGCACAGCATCTCTTTATCTTTTATTCTAAGGTACAAAATACAAAAGATTGGGAGACTATGGATCCTGGTTTCCACCTCTGAAAAAAATAAAAACAAAAATAAAACAAATAAACTGCAATCTATAAGTAAAATTTATTATCTCAAAATTTCAACATACTAACTGAAACATCTTGGGAAATATAGAAAATAAGGAATAGAATGTGGAATTTGCTGTCATTAAATACTTTTTTTTTCAGTGGCAGAAACAAGCTGCCAAGGAGACAGAAGTATGTGCTGTTAAAAGAAATTATGAAGATGGACTGGGTGGGTTCTATTTTTGCACCTAGAGAAACTTTATAACTAATTTTGTAAATAAACTGCACTGAATAATGAACTTACACAGATATATATTGCACATTAATAAGCACAATAATAATGGTATTAATATGATATATCAGTCTTTATCGCCGGGGGAAGGAAAAGGAGTTTACTGAGCAGGCCAGGTCAAATTAAACATGTTTTACAACTTGTCTTGGCTTCATTTTACCATAGCTTACTTTACAGTTAATTTGTATCATAGAAAAAAAAACTAGCTAAAAAAAAATACAGGATATAAAGCATGCCATGTCGAGAGATTCACTTTAGGGTTGGACCATTAACTGTTATTTTAAGAGAGTAGGTTATCTTCCAAAAGGTTTTAAAAACAAGATACAGGAAATTCCAGTACCTCTTGCCCCTGCTTAAAAATGATAACAAAGGAGACTCCAATCCAGCCCACTCAGTTTATAAAAAGTGAAGGAGTGCTTTTTGAACTTTTAATTGTATTTTCATACCTTTTACTTGATCCATCCATACAACATCAAAGTACACTGACGTTTTCTATGAGTTAGTATAAACTTCATATTTTAATTTATACTAACAGGACAGTCTGAGCGGCCATAACACAATGAGGTTTAGTTCAGTTCACACTTATTTTTTTATACCAGAGGGGCCGATGGCGCGATATGGCAGCCTTGCTTCTGTCAGTCTGCCCCAGGGCAGCTGTGGCTACAACTGTAGCTGCCTCCACCAGTGTGTGAATGTGAGCGTGAATGAATAGTGGAATTGTAAAGCACTTTGGGTGCCTAGAAAAGCGCTATATAAATGCAATCCATTATTATTATTATTATTTATATTTAAAGTTTAAGTTCTAATGTTTCTGTTTCAATGACAGACAAAGCTACACATTTACAGAAAATCTATCATTTTCAGTAAATGTTTCCTTGTCACCACCAAACATCAAGTTTTCCGTGTCTTGAAATTTTGATAATTATAATTCAAAGGTGATGGAAGTGAAAAGAAGCTGCCTGTACACTGCACACAATTTGTAGCTGATGCAGAGGTTTATAAAAGGCTCAGTGTAGACCAGGGGTGTTGAACAAAAGGCCCAGAATCAGAAATCTTTGAAAAATGTGAAGAAGAGCATACATTGTGGACTTTTAAGTCTACTTTCAAAAAATGTAAAGCTTGTCTGACTGATTAATGTCCTCCCCCTGAGTCTTTAGTACATCAAGATAATAGATTATTAAATGACAAAAAAAAGCTTGTTTCTTTTTTTCCTCTCCACACAACGCACAATCGACAGACGGATTGGTGCAGCGGCTGCAGTGATGCGGACGCTGTACCGGTCTGTTGTGGTGAAGCTGAGTGTAAAAGCGAAGCTCTCAATTTACCGGTCGATCTACGCCCCTACCCTCACCTATGGTCACGAGCTGTGGGTAGTGACCAAAAGAACGAGATCGTGAATACAAGCGGCAGAAATGGGTTTTCTCCGAAGGGTGGCTGGCCTCTCCCTTAGAGATAGGGTTAGAGGTCCGGCCATTTGGGAGGGGCTCAGAGTAGAGCCGCTGCTCCTCCACATCAAAAGGAGCCAGTTATGGTGGTTCGGGCATCTGACAAGGATGCCCCCTAGGCGCCTTCTGGGTGAGGTGTTACGGGCATGTCCCACCAGGAGGAGGCCCCGGGGCAGACCCAGGACACGCTGGAGAGATTATATTTGGCTAGCCTGGGAACGCCTTGGTATTCCCCAGATAAGCTGGAGGAGGTGGCTGGGGAGAGGGAGGTCTGGCCTTCTCTGCTTGGGCTGCTGCCCTCGCGACCTGGCCCCGGATAAGTGGAAGAAAATGGATGGATAACGCACAATAGAAATGTCTGTTTTTTTTATTTGTGGGTTAAAAAAAACTTTCTCCATTAACCTGTTAGCAGTCGGACGTACCGCCCACGGTACATTGGATGGTTTAGGGGACTAATTGGACTGCTAAGGGGTTAAAAGTCTGGACAATGAGCTGCCAGAACTTTTTCTGTAATTTTACACATTTATGTTTTACAATTTAAGCCCCAAAAGTTCATGTTGACAAATTTCTTTAATTAAATAGAGTGGCATTTCTCTACCATGCAATACAACTGAGATGTGCTGTTGAAATTGCACTTCATTTTTTCATATACTGAAATATGGCAGGAATGAAATGTGCATCTAAACTTGTTTCCACTGACAGAAAGGTCCTTTTTACTGACATGCGCTATATTTGACCTCACATGTAAAATGAGTTTGAAAACCCTGCTCTAAACACTGGTCAAGATAGCAATTATGACACACTTTACAGGGCTTTCTTGTAAAGTGTGTCACTTAAATTAACTTTGAAGTTAGAATCAAAGCTATAGTACCAAAATTCAAAAGAGTTAACCCAAGTCCTTCACAATCAGTTAAGAACAGGAGAAAGCAATAGGGAAACAAATATAGATAAATTAGAATCAAATACAGATAAATGAGAAGACAACAAATTAACATTAAAAACATAAAACAGGCCTGATGGTACTCAAACTGAACTCGAATTAAAAGCCAAAGTAAAAAAGTTTTAAGATGCGATTTAAAAGACTGAACAGACTCTGAAGTACGAATATCCTCTGGCAGATTAATCCAGAGTCTGGGTGCTGCTACTGCGAAGGCCCGATCTCCTCTATGCTTCAATCTAGACCTCGGTTGTGCTAAAAGCATCTAGTTAGATGATCTCAGCACTCTTTTGGGGTCATACATGTTGAGGGGTCTGTTTAAATAACTAGGCGCCATATTATTTAAAACTTTAAAAGTAAACGAATCTTAGAATCAATACGATACTTGTAAATTTGCGAAAACTTGAGTGATGTGTTCATACATTCTAAAACCTGTTAAAAGACTCACAGCAGCATTTTGGACGAACTGCAAGCGATGGAGAGATGAGTGTTGAAGACCCAAATAGAGAGAATTGCAGTAGTCCAGTCTAGAGGTGATGAAGGCATGAATAAGTGTTTCTAGGTCTCTTGGAGGAAGATAAAGCTTAGCTTTGGCAATTTCACAAAACTGATAAAAACTTGTTTTCACAACTGTGGACACTTGCTTCTCTAATTTAAAAGAGCTATCTAAAAACACTCCGAGATTCCTTACAGTGTGAGAAAGGTGAGAAGCAAGAGGACCGAGGGTATCAGTTAACTTGTTCAAAGGGGCATGAGTTCCAAATACCATAACTTCAGTCGTATTTTCATTTAGTGTGAGAAATTTCTGTGTTAACCAGTCTTTAACATCATGCAGACAGTTAAGCAAAGGCTGTAGTGGGACAGAGACATCCAGTTTCAAAACTAAAAGCAAAAATAAGTTCACACCCTATGAAGGTATGCATATACCTACAATGGGTGTGATTATGCCTGCATATATAGTGTGAGCTCTCATCACACTATATACCTTCATGCTACATAGGCTACTCTGTACTAAAAAGGGTACAAATGTGTGCGTGTGATGTTTAGGGATTATAACTACAGGGATTGTTTGGCTACTGCTTCTTGAATATTAGTGAATATTGGTGCTAAGTAGAGCACACTTTGATCTTAAATGAGCTGAACCAGTGAAACTCCCCTTTCTGTCACTGTATAAAAAGTTCCACTACATACTTAATGTTTGAAATATTTTAATACTAGGGGGAAAAAGGGCAGTTTCAACAATACATTGCAGTTTTTCTGATTAAGGCTTAAATTGTAAGAAATAAGTGTGTAAAATGAGAGAAAAATTGCACAAACTAAAATGTTGAAACAAAAACATTTTTGTCAATGTTTTGGATGTCTTTTATTTATACTATTAACCCACTATAAAAAAAATCATACATTTCTACAGTAGATAGCGAAAAACTGGAACCTTATTTTTTTTAATTGTTTGTGTATTGTTTACTTTGTTGTAGTATAAATGGCCATGTGGGAAGGAGACGCTGTAGAAGTTGTTAAAATTCAGTTAAATATAAATTGTTTATGTCCTCCTTCACATTTTCCATCCAGTGGGCTGCTTTTGCCGACTGGTTCTGGCCCACAGTCCTCATGTGTGATACCCCTGACATGCATAATTAGAAACGTGCATTTGCAAAAGTGCATTGAGCACATCAGTTAGGAAAGGACATACAAAAGGAAACTGTGAGGTTGCTGCTTTTACAAAACTTTATAAAAACCTAATGTGCAGGCTATGCAGTACTCAGGCTACCATTAAGGCCTACTTTAATATTAGTCTACTAGGGCTGTAAGGGTGTATGCATTAAAGTCTGACTGTAGGACTATACAAATTAGTCGAATAATCGAGTAGCAACAAAGAAACTAATCTCAACTAGCTGAATTGATAGTCAGAGTAGTAAACCAAGGCGGGAAAGCTCTATGTTCACTTTTGAGTGTCCCTCAGCCCTCCTGTTTTGTTAAGTTGTTCCCTTTTATATATTGTCTAATAAATGAATTAAATTTAAGCTGCTAATCAATCAATAACAAAACTATCATCAGCTCTAATGTTACCTGCAGTAGGAGGCTCATTATAATATCGTAGAGGGGAGTTCTCCTCACCGCCTCGCAGCCACCAGTCAGAGATCTCCGCCCCAGTCATCTTGGGCTACAGCTCGGAGCCCGGATGCGCCGCCATGCCGCCTCTGTCAGCGAATGGAATAATTTATTCACCAACCTGCCTCACACTGGCCCACTAGGAGTTGACTGAAGAAGTCGATGAGACAGTTTCGTGGCCACCGGAGCCTTTGCTGCCTACAGGCTAGTGCAGGATACCCGTGCCGTGCCTGCTCGCTTGTTTGCGTAGCTTAGCACTGTTGTGTCGCTGTAGGGACACTTGTGCTAGCTGCGCTAACGTTAGCTCAAGCGGAGAGAGTGCGGGGTAGTGACAGTCCGGCCGGAGGCGGGGAGAGTCGCGAGCTGCGAGGTGAGACTGTTATATTTTGATGGTGGTTGCTACCCTGTTGACTACGCGTGGCCATCTGTTAAATGGTATCACTTTCGTGAGTGTGACTCACGATTTTAGTGGGGTTCGGGCAGCAGCATATCGAGGTGGGTACTTTGGTGCTTGTCTGGTAGCGCTTTCTGGCCGGAGTAGACCGTAACGTTTACTCGACGTTTCAATCTTCTTGGCCCGCGATAGAGAAGCTAAGAGCTAGCTTGCTAACTGGGTAACAGTGCTAGACGGGGACTCCTAAACTTTTCAGGTCAGCAACCCCTGTGTAGACACGCTTCAGATACCACAATACAGATGTGATAAGGGTGTGAGCCAAGAGATTCTCTGTATCTAAAAAGATGAATTTTGTGTATCGTTATTAGGAAATCACAGTGGAATGTAAAGGGTTATTTTTTTTAACTCCCACCACATAGGTATAAATACAGATACAGGGGCCCTTGGATGTGCAAGTGCCTGGACATCCCAGGATGGCTTGAGCATATTTTTGTTGTAATATTAGCCAACTTATGTTACTTTACTTAACAGGTGTGTGTGTGTGTGTGTGTGTGTGTGTGTAATGACAACAATAAGGAGGCATCATGTTTAAAGCAATTTTGTTCACCATATCTAAAAGAATGTTAAGTTTATCACATGAGTTTTCCTTCCTGTAACTTCTTTGTCTCTTTTGTTTCTCAGGTTCAGAAAATTACCCCCCCCCCCAAAAAAACCCCCCAAAACAAAACAACAACAACAAAAAACTTTCTATGTCTTCATCAGCTCTGAAAATCAAAAGAGATGTCTGTTGATGAAGATACTGCAAAAATGGGCAGTCCACAGCCTAGCTCGACGTCATCTCTGCAGCTCACGGATTGTCCTGGAGGTTACGGTGGTGTGTCTGTGATGATGGAGGGAACTGCAGCTACCCCTGACTTTGCAGCTGCTTGCCCTCTTCTGGGCACTGCTGCCTCGCCAAAACACACGAGCACAACTGATGCGCTCACCCTCGCAGACAATGCTGGACAGAGAGCCAGAGGGAACGAGAATAGCATCAATCGCAGAAATAGCTTTCATCATTCCAAACAACAACAACAACAACAACAACAACAGCAGCAGCAACAACAAACGAAGCTAACAAAGCGGCGCTACACTGCAAATTCTAGTTTCAAGCATCCTTCATCTGGCAAACGGAGACGAAGGGCCAACTCTGAGAGTGATTCTGTCCTGCCCACCAACTTCCTCTTGGGTGGGAACATTTTTGACCCACTGAATCTCAACAGCCTGCTGGATGAGGAGGTCAACAAGGCGCTGAATGCAGAGACTCCCAAATCCTCTCCGCTGCCAGCAAAAAGTCGAGACCCTGTGGAGATACTCATCCCCAGGGACATCACAGATCCACTGAACCTGAACAGTGGGATAGCTGACAGCAGCTTTTTGGCTTCTCCCTTCAAGAGTGGAGGAAGGAAGAGACACCGCAATAGGCACCATGGGGGAGGAGGAGGTGGTGGAGGTGGGAGTGGTGGCGGTATTGGGATTTCAGCCACACAAATGAACCTCTCAGAATCAGGAAAAAGTGAAGTTAAAACAGGTCCTTCTGTACCTCTTCCAGGTACCTTAGCCTCATGTTCTGCACTAGAATCCAACAACGAATCCGGTAGTGTTTCTAGTGTCATGGCAGAGTCCCACGAGCACACAGATTGCAGCTCAGCAAGCTGCAAGGAGGAAATGCCACCTGCATCCATGGAGGATTCCACTTCAGGGGCACCATACCAGCACACAAGTAGACGCAAGCGAAGGCGCAACTCGGGCAAAATGGAGCCCCCTGTCACCCATTCTACTCCGATTGGCAAGTCGGGACCTGGAGACAGGCATTTTGGTGCAGGGGGAGCAAGAAATTCCTTTCACACACCAAAATCTGGTTCCAAAATAGGCCCTGGAATACGCCAGCACCAGCAGCCCCACTCTCATACAAAGGAACAGCAGAAGAAGTTCCAGTATGGGAATTACAACAAGTATTATGGATACCGCAACCCGGGCTGCAGTGAAGACCCTCGTTTACGTTTGCTTCGTCCCGAGTGGTTTAGAGGTAAAGAAGTACTGGATTTGGGGTGCAACTCAGGCCATGTAACGCTCTATATCGCCAAAATGCTAAGACCCGCCCGCATATTGGGCCTTGACATTGACAGTGGTCTGATACATGCAGCTCGTAAAAACATAAGACATTATCTGTCTGAGCTGCAGACCCAAGAGGCCAGGCGAGCAATGCAGGGCAAAAAGACTAGTAAACAGGAGGAGACAAATGGAAACGCGAGTCACACAGGCACAGAAAAAGAGCACAACGAAGCCGAGAGCAGGGACGAAAATGGGAAACCAGTGAAAGCAGAAAGTGGCCCTGCAGATGATGGAAATGACAATGAGTCGTGTCACACGGATGAGATGGAGACCCAGAGGCAGGGCAGCAAAACAGAGGAAATGGAGCAAGAAGACTGTGATTCACCCCCCGCTGATCACTCTGAGAGCTGCTCTTTTCCTGTATCCCTACGGATCTCCAGGGGTCCCATTGCTGCACCCCCGCTAACACAAACATCCACGGTGCAGCCTGGGGAGTTCCCTTCAAATGTGTCCTTCATCAAGGTAAGAGAGGATTTTTTTATTTATTTTTTCCCTTTTGGGAATATGGCTCAGATTTCTGTGTTGCTGCATATTTTAAGCCTAGATGGCAAATTCAAAAAAATTAGACACTGTGTGTCCTGCTTTATAACGTAATGTTAGGGTAACTGAATAAAATGCGTAAAAATGCACAAAAAGGTGTGTGCATTATGAGAACTGACCAGCCTCTCAAGAGAACTTGATGCAAGTTGTGCACACACTTCCTCTCACTGTGAATTTTTGTTTTTCTTCCCCACTATAAAACAGTTATATAGTATTATATCTAAAAAACAAAACAAAAAAAAACTGACCTTTGCATTTAATTATTGTCACATTAGTTGAGCCGTGGCTAAATATTAAAAGGTATTATGATGAATCCATACAGTAATTGGTTGTAAAATTTATTTGCATAACGCTTATCAAAACCAGCGTTGTAAAATGCTTCCCAAAAAACAGAGTAAATGAACTAACTAGGAGGAAATAAAAAAAAACAAAAAAAACAAACAAAAACAATGTACACTACGAGTTAAAAGTTTGGACACACCTTCTCATTTAATGGTTTTGCTTTATTTTCATGACTCTTTACTTTGCGGATTCTAACTGAAGCCATCAAAACTATAAATTAACTCGTATGGATGTTTTAAATGTTGTAAACAAATAATGTGAAAATAACTTAGATTCTTCAAAATAGCCACACTTTGCTTTGATTACTGCTTTGCACACTCTTGGAATTCCCTCGATGAGCTTCATGAAGCTAGTGCACAACCCCAATGATGGTCCCAACCCCATTAATAAGGAACGAAATTCCACAAGTAATCCTGACAAGGCACACCTGTGAAGTGAAAACCATTTCACGTGACTACATCATGAAGCTCACTGAGAGAAGGCCAAGGGTTTGCAGTGCTGTCAACAAAGCAAAGGGAGGCTACTTTGAGGAATTTGAGGAATTTATCTTTTTTTTTTCTTTGCTACATAATTCCATATATTTTGCTTCATATATCTGATGACCTCAGTATGTCTCTACAGTGTTGAAAGTAGTAAAAATCAAGAAAAAACATTTTATATATTTTTTTGTTATGTTAATCTTGCATTATTACTGTGTGTGTGTGTGTGTGTGTGTGTGTGTGTGTGTGTGTGTGTGTGTGTGTCAGTCAAACTATAGGCTCCCTGAGTTTTAGGTAACTGGTGATTTTGAACTAATAGGTAAAAACGGCAAAGAGCAATTTAATATTGTGATATAATAAATATTATAGGTTCCATTAAAGTGTCTGAAATCAACTGTGTTTAAGCCACACTTGCTTTTGCACTCTGCAGTCCTTTTATATGTATTTGTTGAATGGAAAAGGGGGAAAAATACATAGTTTCCAAAGGAAATTGATAACTGCCTCTTCTGTGATAGTGGAATTGGATATTGATAGCACACCGAAATAATGAAGTTGTAGATTAACAATTTAAAAAATAAAAAAGACAGAAAAGGTGTTGTAATTGCAGGACAGTCTGAGCAGTGAGCTATCAGAACTTTTTTTTTTTCTGTAATTTTACATTTATTTATTCATGTTAACCGATTTCTTTAATTTACTACAGCAATGTTTCTTCTTATTGTGTAGAAAAACTGAGATGTGTTGTTAAAAGTGTGTTTCTTTTTCTTATATTAAGATATCGCTGGGATTTTAAATGTCTTTACATTACCAGTAGGAGGGAGTGTTACTAGTCCAGCCCACTTAAAATCAAAGTGGGGTGCATGTGGCTGACAATGTAAAAAGATTTTATCAGTTTTATCAGGATGTCAGGTTATTAATGTGTTCTTCTACTTTTATCTTTTAATGCTGGTTGAAGATTAGCACTACTACTACTTTCTGCCAGTGGAGGTGCATTGCTTTATACCAGACACTGGTAAAATGAATGGAAATATATTTTAGGGCAGTACCCTTCTGAGATTTTGATGAATTTTTCTTAGTTACTAATCAGAACATTTAAATATTAAAAACTAAGCTTCATCTTTGAGAGAATTTTTTTTTAAAATTTTTTTAAAGAATGTTCTCAAATGTGGGCAGTGGGTTTATTTTACGGCTTTAACAGTGTACTAAACACTGTAGATTTTGGCTTTCCTGTGACCCACAAAGGGTCACAGGAAAATACATATATATATTATCAGTGTTCAAAATAGTGACTATTCCCATAATGCTGTTCCCCATTTCCTCAGTCAGATCTACTGCTTTTTCAGGGCTACTGATCTAAAATAAATAAATAAGTAAAATATCAAAGATAGCACTGACCAAATAGCCATGTTCGAGACCCCAGATCAGGACTTTATAAATGAATGATGTCATGACGGCTGTTTCCATCTTTTATATACAGTTTTTGATTTTTGACCAAAACTCAACAGGTAGAAATGTGAGATTGAGATTCTAGTTTGGGAGGTTAATCAGTTTCCAATTTCTCAGCAGTGACCAGCTTCAAAAGAAGTCTGTATTGGATCCATGAAATTGAATTGCACAAGAAGTGCCTATTTTTCTCACCTCATCTCTTCTCTCCTTTAGGCTAATTATGTACTGGAGAGCGATAATCTTCTTTTGACACAGCGACCAGAATATGATGTGATTCTGTGTTTGAGCGTCACTAAATGGGTCCACCTGAACTGGGGAGACAGTGGCCTCAAGCGGCTCTTTAAGAGGGTCTACAGACATCTCCGTCATGGGGGCCTTTTCATCCTGGAGCCACAGCCCTGGGAGTCCTACGTGAGGAGAAAGAAGCTAACTGTAAGAACCTGAGATGACATGGTTGACGTTTGTATTGCTGGAAGACTGTCTGAATATAAATCGGTCATTTAAAAAGCCTGGTTGATTGGCTGAAATATAACAAATGTTCCCTTTTTTCCCCTTGCCTGACAGGATAATATTAGCAGGAATTATCACAGCATCCGTCTCAAACCTGACCTGTTCTCGTCATATCTTACAACTGAAGTGGGCTTCACCAGTTTTGAATACATTGGGCCCCCCAAGTGTTCAGTAAGAGGTAACTACACAATGATTTGTCAAAGCAGATATATTCTCAGGATTGTATCCAGCATTGTAGTTTGCTGCCATGTTCATCTTTATTTATTTATTTATCTATCATCCTGACAGGTTTTCAGAGGCCAATCTATGTATTTCACAAATGACTGCGCCTGCCTTGAACATCTTTGAATGTGAGTAGCCTAAACCACCATCATACATTCAAGCCAGCCATCTACACTGGACTACAAGGAACAATCTGAAACCTTGAAACCGTTACTCCGGCGTTTGATGCTGAAGATGAATAACAGAAAGGAAAATGGGACCAAAAGTGGAATGACATTTTTTTTTTAGGATGCAGACTGTCAAAGAGAAAGATGTTAAAGTCCTCTGTGACTAGAAATTATTAAAAGTGTGGAGTAAACTCGGATAGGACTCTATGGGTAACCTGGAACAAAACTCCTAGTTTGGCCTGAGTGTGGAAGAGGTGTTCATCTGCTCAGATTTCCATGGTGGTCCATCTAGTGGTATTGATGCCCCCAGTTTGATCCATGGCCATAACTTGGGTTGGAATATCTTGGGCCATATCTTTACTTTCAGGAAGTTATTCTGTGCCACCATATTTCTATATCTTTTACATATTAGGATTGGACGATGGGAAGTCTTATCCAATTGGTCGCAATCACCATTTTTAACAGGTGATAGATGTTATATTCATCAACTGTATGTCGCGTAAGCAAAGCTGCACTATAATGCATACAATGCCATTGAAGAGATGATATTAAATCTTTTGAAAAGTAAAGTGTTTTATGCTGTGCAAGACACTGCGCACAATACTTGTGAATGTAGCCCCCCCACTGTAACTACTGAAGACTTAGAAATCCTGCCTTACCTGTTAAATATATGTTTAAACCCTTGAATGCTCTTGCGGCAACCATATAAGCGCACATTTGTTTGTGATGATTAAAACAGTTACACACGGTCAGTCACTGAGACAATTTAACACTAATGGCCTATGTGTTTGTCCCATCTTCCAAACCTAATGCGCACCGTGTTCTTTGCCTTTTTTTTATTTTTTTTTTAAATTAGCTAAATTTTGCTGAATTCGCTTTCATACATGTTAAATAGTGCTCAAAATTTCTTCATGTTTTGAATACGACGTCAGAAAAAGCACCTACATCACACAAAGACCTTAACAAGTGGAAAGTGGGGTGTCTGAATAAATAGAAATATAATGAGGCACAGTGGGGAAAGGTTTGCTAAACAGCCAAAATAGCATCCAGTTAAATTTGAACTGAGATGGTGTGACATCCATGTTATTATTCAGCCCACAATGACTATTTTAAGTAGATCTGTAGCAGGCAGCCATCTTTTTTTCTTATATTTTTTCTTAAACAGTTAAGCCATAGCCATACCTTATCTGCTGTCTCCAGTGTCCTTCATGAGGTGCTGACTGATACAACTGAGCGTAAAATTGAGGCAAAGGCGATTTGAGGCCCTGTAGTGTCATCAGTCCTGTATAAATCAGAGACATTCTATTTTGTGGGTCTGTTCTCATGCTCATCCAGTAGTCCCTTGAGCCCCGTGTTGATTTCTAGTTATTCTATACATGTAAGCATAAACAAAAAATACTGGAAAATGAATTGTTGCTTTAATATTGTTTTTATTTTGTTGTATTTTTTTTTTAAACCAAATTTCAGTATGACTATGCTTTTTGTTTTGACAAACTTCCATTTTTTCTGTATTTTATTTATTTTATTTTATTTTTTTCCTGTCATTCTGTTGGGGCAGATCACACCCTCACTGCTTTTAATCTTTGACCAATAAGGCCTGTTCAGTGTTTCCCAGAGATCTGGGTTCTGTTTGTGATGGTGTTGGGGATGGGTGTCGGGTGGCAGCGTTCAAAAGAAGCTACACACATTTTGTCAATGTGCTTCTCAGTAAATATTTTAACTGACCAAGCATCTCCGGACGAATAAATAGCAGACCCTCTCCAGTGAATTCATTGTCTTATAAATGAGCCTTTGACCGCCACTGGTCCTTGCTAGCTTGCAGTGGATATCTGGACAACAGTGACTACTTTCCTCATCCCCACCTAGACAGTGTTGATGGAGCCTGAGAGGATCAAGCAGCTGAATGATATGAAAGGACATTAAAACAGAGACTTGGCTATCAAGTCAGGTGGAAGGGAAATACAAGAAGGCAGTGGCTAGTTAGTTTACTTGTAACTTGGCTTTTAAAATTAGACTGTTTACGATTAATTTGTAATCTGAGTATTAAAAGCTGGTGATCTCTTGAGTGGGGAAAAAAACAATAATAGCTAAAAAAGAGTCCTCAAATATACTTCATTGACCTGCCCAAGTAATAACTAGGTGTGAGAAACACTGGAGGTACAGGTATTCCTTGTGTTTGCTTTTTTTAATTGGTTTCCACTGAGCCCACCCATCTGCAACCTTTCGTTGGAAGAGGCTGGCACAGAAAATCTTCCTTTCATGTGGCTGGTTCCGTTACGGGTGCGATAGTGCAGGCAATGATGGACGATATGTTTCTGTTTTAAGTGATCAATGTAAATAAGTTTGCAGATTTTGTTCATAATGGCCTGAGTCGTTTATACAGTGTTTTATGGTTTTCTTTTGTTCTTTCATAATGTTTGCTGCCAATTTACAAGTGAGTCACAGTCCTTTTTTTTTTTTTTTTTTTTTTTTTGTCTGGGGAAAAAAAAGACCGGTAGCTTTGTATCTACAAAAAAGTATGTACGTTGCAAAGTTCAAATTTTTATTTTGCATTGTTCTGCCCTGGCAGGCACATTTATTGTTAGGCAAGTTGTTTGTTTGTTTTTTTCTTTTTTTTTTCTTTTTTTATAAATTGTTTGAAAAGATCGTTTGTGTCGGTGCACTCTCTCATTTCACTTCATTTGCCATGTTGTAGACGTTTAAGGTTCTTCATAATAGAAAGTTTACGATTTTTCTTTCTCCCAACAAATTCTCCAGAAAAAGTTGTCAAAGTATAAATTGAGCAAGCAGAATACATTGTGAATTTCTGCACAATTTAGCCTCAAGCTCAGTTGGCATATCAGACAGAACACCAGATCACACCTTTCTCCTGTGCTAAGACAATCGGACTCTCAGGCCCACTGCTGTACTTTCAAGGGCATTTTGCTTTATGCATTATCAACAGCTGTTTTCCTTCTGGCAATCAGCATTTTAGTAGAACAACAAATTGTTATACGCCTAGGTTGTGCTTTGCCACCTATGTTTCAATATTGCACCTTACCGTCTTAGCAGTGGTGTCTTACAGATTTTAACCCAGTATGCCTGACTTGTACATCCAGGCATCCAAGTGAGAGCATGTCTTTGCTGGAAGTATGAAGTTACATGTTGTCATATACAGTGCTGTATAAAATTTCAGAATCCCCTTGAGGTTTTGCACAATTTGTATTAAGTCCTTCTTCTGGTTGGTTAATGACATTAAATCATACCAAAAATCCGGAATAAGAGAAGTTCAGTTTTACTAGCTTAAAACTTATAGTGCTCAGATCTCTTATTCAGGTTATAGTAGTAAACAAAGACTGCCTTTTGCTTTGTTCTAGTGGGCAAAAGAAAATCCTCTTAATTGGAATACTTTATTAAATCTTCACTGTATTAAAGCAAAGAAAACCAGAATAGTTTAATAATAAATGTAATAGGATCTTTAAAAAGTAAAAACAAGTGAAACTGTGAATTAAAGTCTTTTTTCTTTCTTTTTTTTTTTAATGCACATTTAACCCAATGAGTGACATATGTGTGGACTTGACATGTGTTCTTGGTTTTGTGAGATGCATTATTACAGATGATCTATTAATCGTCCTCTGCAAAACCCACTTGTGGATGCAACAAACACTATGCTTACACTGTCTTTTGCTATAACTGCAGTAAAATTGTGGTGCTAATTAATGTCTACATCATATGTATCTGAGCATTGTAAGATTTGAGCAATTCATTAATTTAAATTAGCAACAAATTTAAAAAATCTCTAACCCAGCTGTAAATTATTGCTTTTAATTTATTAGGAGTTACAGCGTGTAATCAAAAACTAAATACACTAGGTTAGATTCTAGGTAAAAGTTGATATATAGCCAAAGCATAATTTTTGACTGCAACATTGTATTACCTCAAGGGGAATGAATTTTTTTTATGGCACTAAAATTCACCCAAATGTTGAATTTGCACTGATATGAAACATGGTAATGAAAGTAGTTTAGTACATTTTTTTGCAGTTGATGTTTTACATGTACCTTCATAGAATCAGTTTTCTGGAAAAACTGATCAGTATAACCCCCTCTGTCAGGGAATGTTTTACATTTCATGCCTCTGAACAACAAGCTATATCTGAATGTTTCTGTGTTTAATATTTTAACTGATTAAACTTTGTTCCAGATTTGTTGGTTCAGTATTTGCTTATGAGGTATTAAATATGGAGAGGGTTTTTTTTTCCACATCTGTTTACTTTTTTACAAAGATTTCTTTGATTAAACATCAAAACTTTCACACTGGTTGTGGTCTACCCATAAGGTTTCTTACACTGAAACAGCCTTCACAGCCTTTCTAAAGGCTTAGTGGCATTGAAGAAAGTAACATGTTAAAGGGAAGTTGTGCACTTTCTACCAGATCAAAGTTATTAGATTCACTAGAAAAGTTATTTACCAGTATGTTGGAGCTATATAACCACAAGAATAATAGTGTCATGATAGCTGTGATATCAAATACATTCCCAGACAATCAAATAATATTCACCATGGTATTTGAGTAACTGGAGAAGTAAATAACAGTCATAAACACAAACTGTCAAAGCTTTTACTGTTTCCAATAAGACTGAAAAGGGGGAAAAAGAAGAAGAGTGAAACTCATACCCGGGAGCTACTAATCAGATGCACTTGATTAATTGATCATCAGGAAGTGTGAGCACCTCTATAATAACACACGTTATTGGTTTACTGGCCTTGATCTTTAAGGTGTGTGTGTGTGTGTTAACACACTGCTGTTTGCTGTGAAAATCCCAGCAAATTCATCCTAAAGTTAGACTGTAAATCCTCAGAGAAAACTGCATAAAATCCAAGAGCTACATCTAGGACTCTACAGGCCTCAGTTAACATGTTAAACTAGGAATAGAATAACTTTATTATTTACATTCATTGAAAATTGCCTTTGGTCTGCCAAGCCATAAACAAATCAATCAAATCACTTCACATCAACACACATTCATACATACCCACACATAAAACGTTGATACAACAAGAATAAAAACACCTTTGACCACTTTTTTTGTTAGTTAGAGGAATCCTTGCTGTTGTCCCGAGGGCATTAATTCAAAGTCAGAATCAAGAGGGTGTTCAGGGTCAGCAACAATAGACCAGGCTTTCATCAAAACAGCCTGATGATACAGCTTATCCAATTAAATTTGTTGTCGACCAGTAAGTTTTAGAGATGGACAAATCCGATATTACATATCGGTATCAGTCCGATACTGGCCTAAATTACTGCATCGGATATCAGAGAGAAATAAAAAATGTAATCCGATCCATTAAATATCATGAAATCACTTCACAAAACTTGTGACATGGCGTAACTCTGCTCATAACCTTAGCAGTAGGAGCAGTATGCATCACGTGATAGAGCGACTGTGGCTCGCCAGACTTGTCGGTGGTCTGTTTGAGCATTTGGAGCCTCGCTACCGACCCGGCATTTCATCTCCGACAAAGTTATCCCAGAGAGAAGTAAAGCAAGTGTGTAAGTTCATCTCTGAATGTTAGTAAATCATTCCCGTTAAGCTTAACAACCGATATATGGAGCCACTGCCTTTTCTCTCTCCCTCCCTCTCCTGCTGCTACTTCAATCATGAAACTGATTAATGATCAGCTGATCGGCTTTTCTGTCATGACTCCGTCTCTCTTGTTTGTTTTTGGCCCACTTTGCACCAGAAAGATGAAACCAGCGGCTAAACAACAGCAGCACGTTTAAGCTTGATAAGCTGTTGTTAGAATTTATTTAATATTATGTTCTACACCAGGATCCTTTTCCACGCAACTGACGGCTGGTAACAGTGCAGGGGCGGATCTAGCAAAGTTTAGCCAGGGGGGCCAATAGGGCATTAACAGGGAAAAGGGGGCAAAAGACATACTTTTCTTTCTTATTCTCATTTAAAATAATTAAATAATAAGTATTAAATAATTATCGGAATCTTACACCCAAAGTTTTAATTTTATGTAAAATGAATAGAAGTCCATTACTGTATATAGTAACTATTAAGTCTAATATACCCTAGTAAGCTATAGTACTTTTTCCTTTGGTAAAGGCACCATCTGTCTGCAATTCTGTTGAAGAAAGATGTTGAATCTATTTAATATTTCTTGGAAAAGAATTGATTTCTGTGCATTTTTTTTCCACACTGCATCAAATTAAGGTTGATTACGTCGATTAAGCATCATGAGGTGGAGCGTGAGGGGTGGTTCCCTATTTTTTTTTTTGTTGTTGCTGGGAGTTGGAACCCTATTAGTTAGGTTGCTTAATATTTACACTAAGTACTCTTTAAAATACCAGAATAGGGAGGATGGTGTAGGCTTAAGTTTATTAGACTGATCAGTATTGCTGAATTATGAAATATTTTGGGTGCAGTGTATTTTTTGCATACAGGTATAACAGAATAGCTTTAGTGTTGTTGTTGTTTTAACACTTGAGTATGAACTTATGCAAAATGCAGCAAGATATTAAAAAAACAGTTTTATTGATTAAAAAACACTATATCTGTTACGTTCCCCTGAGGGGTCTAGGCGGTGAGGGGGAAGTAACAAAAAGTGTCCGGGTCAGAAAAAGGAGTCAAGGAGGCAAAAGGGTTAAATTAAAGAGTTTTATTAAAGTAGCTCAACTAAAAGAGACGGGCAAGCCGCTATCACCATTTAAGGAAAACAAACAAGACTCAACCGTTGGTCAATACAGTAAAAAATAAGTCAAAAAGAGAGCAGCTCACTAGCTGCAACCACACAAATGGCACTCTGGCCCAGAGCTCACCTTTCCCTGGGCTTAAATACTTTTACACAGCTGACTCACATCAGTCAGGATATCAGGATTCATATCGGTATTGGCAGATATCCAAATTTATGGTATCGGTATCGGTGGTATTGTGCCATCTCTAGTAAGTTTTCCAGCAGTTTGTTCTTAATTGCCACAGTCAGGCTGAAATATTGATTTTAAGGATGCTTTCAATCAAACTGACATAAAGTCTTTCTAAAACTTGTGGCCAACTCCAAAGTCTCTTAACATCCTATAAAGAAACTGTGATTCTTTGATTATTTTCTTGCGAACTGAGTCAACATTAATCACAGAGTTAAACTTGTCATCAATATATGTTCCCAAATACTTCAAGCTATTAATGACTTCTGGAGACTGACCAGAAAGTGAAAAACCTGTTACGGTGCCTGTGTAATAAGACCAGCTCTTTTGTTTTGTTGTTATTAATAAACAAATGATGTGATTTACACCATTTTTCCAACATATGTACCTATAGAGTTCCTATAAAAGAGATCAACAATAGCAGTATCATCAGGATATTAAAGTTCATGGCAATTAGAAAAAGACTGAACAAGTATGGCTTGTGTGGAAGGGTTGCTGTGGGAAAGCATATTCCCTCCAGAAAAACATGACATCAGAGGCTTAGGTTTGCAAAATTGCATCTGAACCAACCACAAGATAAAAACCAAAGTGCAGATGTTTAGCCATAACGCATCAGGCAATGCTTGGCAAAAAACCCAAACATAGGATATCAGAAGCCTCATAGCAATTATCAAGCACGGTGGTGGATAGGTGAGGATGTGGGCTTGTTTTGCAAGGACTATGCATCCAAGCATAGCAGCAAAACTACAACAGAACGGCTGAAAAAAGTCCAGATCTCGACCCAACTGAAATGAGAGCTTTGCATTAACAAATACCAACAAACCTCAATGAACTGAAGCTATGCTCTAAAGACGAGTGGCTCAAAAATTCTTTCACAATGATGTCAGCGTCTGATAAAGTCAGCAGAAAACAAGTTATTACTTCAGCTTATTGCTGCTAAAGGTGCTTCTACAAGCTACTGAATTATGTGATGTAATTAGTCTTTCATAGGACTCCATTGAGTCCTGTGTTCTCATTCTTCATTTTTAGCAATGCTGCAATTTAGTTCACGCACTCTCTGATCAGCATTCCCGCACTGACTACTCTTTGAGTAATTCTGTGAGTTTCTTCTTAACTGCATATTGTTTAAACTTCATTTCACTTTAATCATTAATGAAACAGCACCTGCATGCTTAAATAAAACAAACCAAGACTGGCACCAATAACCATACCGTGTTCAAAGTCACTTTCTTCCCTCATTCTGATGCTCAGGTTCTCTTGACCATGTCTGCATAGCTAGATGCAATTAGTTGCTTCCATGTGATTGGCTAATTAACAAGCAGTTGAACTGGCCTATCCAACAAAGTTGCCAGTGAGTGTATATTCATGTTGTTAAAAATAAATGTATTTCAACTTCAAAGACACTGCAGGAATTTGAATTGTTAAAATCAGATTTCAGCTCTCTGACTTCTTCACTACATTGCTCATTCCTCCCATTATCACGTGATTAATGAGTGTCAGTTTTTTGTTTTGTTTTTTAAAAAACAAGTGTCAGGTTTTTAAAAGTACCTCAATACTCCCAGCAGTCCATTGTGAAACACAACTTTCTGTTTTAAGCTGTTGTTGTCAGCTTTATGAAGACAGACGGACGTATAAACAGGTCTGGCTGGGGGGTGGGTTCCCTTTTGTAGTTTGATCACGCTGTGCTGTCTGAATAGTTCACCCCAGATGACAATGCAGGGCACAATACAGTGGCTCATGTTTACAAATATCATCCATGCCTTTAACACCTACAACCCCAAAGCAGTTATTGACCACCTTCGGATCGTGGCTCATTTGACTCTACATCATGACCATATGGATAAGTTAATGTTTGAATCAGCTGGTTGCTAAATATCAGTGTTGCAAAATATATGATGGCAGCCTTTTTGCTGTGGATTAGTGGTGAGTGCTTAAACATAACAGCTTAACGTTTTCGTAAAATGAAATCGATAATGAAAACCACAGAGCCAATCAGCAAGAACATCTGACCTTACGATCAGAGAGAGGCAGATAACATGACAATGAATTTGCTTTGCAGTCGTGACTGGTGGATCCTGACATTGCCTGTCTGTTCTAGACAATGTTGTCCAGACAGACAGAATGGTGAGATAACATAAACACAGACAAGAGACATAACACTTCATTCACAAAAGCTCTATTCCATCCATCACAGCTATTTGGGTCAGTCACTTGACCATTATTGTCTCCTGTCAGTACAGGGCTGGGGTGACAGCATGCCAGACTCAACCCAGACTGCTTTCTATGCTTTTATTTTCCCAAGGTCAAGCCAAGTTGGCGTTATTGGTGGAATATGGAAATTAATTGTATATTTTAAATGGTTTTCAGATGTAAATTATGTTTAGACTGACTGGGAGCATCCCAACTTAATGGCATCAACAAACCAAACATCAGCACATTTATTTTAATGCATTTATTGTCAACACTGCAGACCAGAGAGGTAAAGGTGACAGCTCAAACAGTTCTGTTGTAAAGAATGCGAGGTACATGGCAGATACACACCTAAGAGCTGCAAATGAGCTTTGTCTAGCTACAGAAAGTCCACTTCAAAAGCACTCATTGTCAGATCCCACAGGATGCTGGGAGGCCAAGAGGGGTCGAATGACAGTAAAGTTGTCATAGTTTCATCCAGGAGCGTTACTATGACCACAGCTGCCTGTACTGAATATGTCAGAACTGATGATGTGATAACTTTCAGGCAGCATTAGGCAAGTGGAGCGCTGCTAGTATCTCATAGCACAGCACCTGGAAAAATAGAAGAGTAAAAGTTCAGTTAAACTTGCAATTAGAGATAATTTCTTATGGGTTTGTACCTTTAGCAAAAGCACTATAACAATCGTTCCACGCCTACCTGTATCTTCGGGGGCAGCCGTGATGACCAACAATGTATTCTTGAGCATAGCAGAACCGTCTGCAGAGTCCTCTATACCCACAAGTCCAGTACTGCGTTTCTGGATCAGTTCCTGTAGATAATTATTTAAAAATGACATTCCAGCATCCCTGATGAATGTTGGCTTACTGGCATTTCCATAAGCTATGGTGGCAACGAATCCTTCAGATATTTACAGCACCTAAAATGTATCTGACATAGAAAGTTGTATCGTTTTATGATGTCTTACTTCTCCTCAGTTCAAACACAAACAGGCCCAGTACACTTACGGTGTAGTTTGAGCATATGCGACATTTTGATTTGCTTCATTTCAGTCTCTTACTGTGACAAAGCGGATGCATTCAATCCTTACCCTCCCCAGCTGCGAGCATCAGGAGAAGCACGAGAAGAACCAAGCCCAGTCCCTTCATGTTTGGGTACCAATGAGCTTTCAGACACTGCCGCTGACGCGCTGGTGCTGCATTTATACAGCAGTTGAAGCACGGGGGAGGAGTCTGGCGTGCTCTGTCCAAATCACAATAGCAGAGCATCACTGAGTGATGAGAGTCTGAGGGCTGAAGGTCAGGACTGTCGGTTCACTCAGCATAATCAACAGCTGCAGCCTCTTGAGAATTTGAAGTTTCTTTTTGTTTATTATTCAAAAAAACCATCCTTGTAACTGTCTGTCAATATGCAAAACACAAACTAGTTCTTATAGGATATGCCCCTATGGCAGAGCAGAGCAGTTAATTTAGACGAGAGTGGACTCTTTCAAAAGAAAATGTAGCATTTAAAGGTAAAGGACTATCTAATATATTTGTATTACAGAAGGTAAGCAGAACAGTTCTGTCTGTCCTGCTGCACGTTCAAGCCTCTGTGCACGTACTGCTCTCCCCACCTCTGAATATGGCAGTAGTTCATGTGTTACTGCTGATGCTGGGAAACTCCAAACTGCACAAAACATGCTGGTCCAGTGACGCAGGGAATGATTGTTAACAAAACAATAACAGAGACATATATATATATATAATTGGACAGCATGCCCTCTACTGCTCATGCGAAGTTATTTGCTGGCATGTTTGGCCCTCCCAAACAACACAAACAAAACAAATATTTATATACACATATAAACCTAGAAACTGGGCCAATCAAATGAGAAATGGGCTTCGGCTACAATTTTTCAAATTGAAAATAAAATTTAAAAAAAAGAATGAGCATGAGAAGCCCAGCAGCGATTGTCTGCAACAAGATGAAGCACAGAGCAATTTATGTATTTCAACGCGCTTACTGTTTTTGGTCTGGTAAATGTAATTGCGATTTAGAGAAACAGAAGTCTGAATCGATTTCACTACAGTTGTGCAGTACAACCTTCTGGTAGAAGGTGGCGCTGTGTAATTGAAATGCGGATATTTTGCCCCGGCGAAGACGGCTCAGTTCATCTGCGCCTGCGCAGCCTGTACAGCTGCAGCTAAAAACAGCCTTTACAGGTCTGCGCTATCATTTCAAGATGGCGGACCTCCTCGGTTCAATCCTAAACTCGATGGAAAAACCTCCTACAGTCGGCGACCAGGAAAGCCGACGAAAGGCACGAGGTACATATTGTATCGCCTAAACAGCGAATAGCGTCAAGCTAGTCTGAATCCGTTTAAATGAACGTGACGCGGGATTTAAACGTATGTGAAAATTGAAAGAAGAGGCGAACCAGGCATTTCTTGAGCTGCCATTGGTCAGTTCAGCTTTCAGTAAACGGCGGCTGACCTGGTTGAAGAGTTAGCACCGCCTCAACACAACATGCTGCAGACTGTCGCAGACAAGTCTGAGCTACGGGCAGCTGCTGAAACGCAAACCTGCCGAGAACAGTCCGTCTTTGCCATCTGGTTAAGTTACCTCTGAGCTTTCACAATGCTCGGCTTTCAAATGCAAGTTTCCTGAAAACCCAAGTTATTCGAATTCACGGTCATTAACCGGTCATTAACGCTTTCTGTCTCCCAACATCTTATCAAAATCTTAACTATTAGGTCTGGGAATGTGCTTCCTACCTTGGTTCCCTTTAATTGATAAATACTGTGTAGGCTGCTTAAAGCTTACAGTTACAGTCAGCAGCTATAACAAAAGCACATGTACTAAGAACTGCGGTAACTCTTACGTTTCATATGGCTCCAGTAAAAATGAGATATTTGTTTGTGTAGATGCACTTTTAATGCTTTCAAGAGTCCTGCTCAAAACACTGGCAACACTGAGTGGAGTGTTGGTACAAATAAACAACAAAGAAATGTCTTTTCAGTTGTAGTGAGGACATGGGCACAACCAAATCTCTTTAATTAACTATAGAGAGTGTGCATCTGTATAAAACATCACAGACATGCAACAGATAATAGGATCTGAGTCACTGATGCCTGGTGATTTTGGGATTACAGGAAGCCCGTTGTTTTACTATCCTTGGGTCATTAAGGAAAACGACCAGTTTTTGCAGTAGGACTAGATGTTCTGTGTTTAACAGCGGGGCACTCTGAAAGTTTTCAGGACTAAAATGCCTGAGTAAACACATTAAAAATCAGTTGTTGTTCTTTGAAGAGCAAGCAGCAAGGCTCAAGAAGATGGAAGAAGAGGAGAAAAGAAAGAAAGCAGAGTTCAGGAAAAAGGTGAGACCTTTAAGTGTCTTATCTAAGACAAAATGAATTTGTGATGCAGAGCTTTTCTGACCGCCCTAAATTAATCCTGCTATTTATCACATGCATCTTTTATTCAGATGGAGAAAGAGGTGTCAGATTTCATCCAAGACAGTTCACAACAGAAAAGAAAATACAATCCCATGGGGAAGATTGAAAGGAGTATATTGTACATACTATTTTTCTTTCATTACTAAAAAGTAAAACAAGCATTTATCTGCCTTGAAACACATTTCTCCCCCACTTGTCGATACTATTAAGATTTCATCTCTTCCTGTCTCTCAGACATGATGTTGCAGAGGTGGCTGGTTTGACGTCTTTTTCTTTTGGGGAGGATGAAGAGAGCCGTTACGTCATGCTTTTCAAGAAGGTACGAGTGCTTTGAAATCCAGTGTTGGATCTGAAAACAATCTTTTTAGTTTTACATGACTGATGGGAAAATGTTGTTGTGGCAGGAGTTTGCTCCATCAGATGAGGAGCTGGAAGCCTATCGCAAGGGAGAAGAGTGGGACCCCAAACTGGCAGAACAGCGGCGCAGACTAAAAGTAAGACTGGTGCTCCTCTGTTTTTCATATGTGTGTGTATATATATTTCTTCTTGTCTAATGTTATAATTCCTAAATTTAAATATGTAGAGACTAAACAAATGTACCTTCTAAGAAGCTTCCAAAAAACACTACCATACATATGCAAAGTTTGAAACAGTGATAATGGTAGTTGCTACTTATGCTACTTCTGTGTTAAAGTGGAGGCACTTTATGGCTCTGAGGTAAAGAAATTAAGTTGAATTTAAAAAAAATTAACTTCTTGATCACATTTCACTTTGGTGCTTGATGATGATTACCTTGAATTTCTCACCATGTTGCCCTTTCTTGTCACTTCAGGAACAGGCTGCACTGGAAGAAGCAGCATCCAGTCAGACAGAAAAGTCACAAATATGCCCCAACTCTAACTACAGAGACAAGTACAGTCACCTGATTGGCACTTCAGCTGCAAAAGATGCTGCACATACACTTGAGGCCAACAGGGCTTATGGCTGTGGTGAGTGTAGAGGCCGGCTTACAGAAATGAAACACTTTGCTTTGTGTCTTTCTCTTTGGTCATTGTGTTGGTTGTTTTCTGTCCCAGTGCCGGTGGCCAACAAGAGGGACACTCGCTCCATAGAAGAAGCCATGAATGCAATCAGAGCAAAGAAACGGCAGAAGCGCGAGGACGACACGGGGGCGCACGGCAGCAGCTCTTGAGTCTCCGGCACGTTTGCCGTCTGTCTGTCTGCTGTTTACGTGTGCGAGCACGTAAGTGCGTTTATGTGTGTCTCATTCATCCTATAATGCAATATCCTGTACTTCAGATGTACAAACGTTTAATTTATGTATCAACAAGCAAGTGTTTTCTCATGCTTTGTGACCAAGACTGTGCTAAAATTTTAAAAACTTGCTCAGTGGAGGATCTTCAGGTGTGTTGGTGTCTGAGAACTGGGTTGTTAAACACATTTAACATTTGCCTCACACTCACATGTGAACTGTATAGTATAAACATGTTATATGAGTGTTCAGATGCATAAAACCATAACGGCAGAATATTTTTAGCAGATTTAACCACGGCGGCGCAGGATGAACTTTAAAAATCCAGCTGTTAGGTAGTTAGAATTGAACTCTGCACTGACAGTGTCCAAAATGTCCAGTACAGTTTTTTTTAAAGCCGTAATCTCATATTTTAACAAGGTTTTGGTTTGGTTTGTTGAATTTTTCTTTTCAGTCTAAACCTATGTCACATTGTAAAGATGGAAGCATACCATTTTTGTCTGTCACATAAGGAAACCCTCTTTTAGAAATCTTTCTGTAAACCTGCACTGACTGTGTATTCTTTAACTCCAGTGTAAATGTTTTATTAAAAAGCCATGTGATTGCTTACAAAAGGCATCATAATAGGAGTCGGAGTACCAGACTTCTTCTTAGGATGTTGTGCTCTGTTTTGTTTTTTGGTTTGTTTGTTTTTTTTAAAATTTCATTTCTTTTGTTTGTTACAAACAAGAATTCATGCAGGTGTTCCCGGCATCTTAGTGTCTCTTTTAACATGGTTGTATCGTTTTATCCCCACGTGTATTAATAAATGGAGAAAAGTATTAGTTCTTTGTATGTTTGCTCCCGTCTCTACTCTCTCAGCAGGGCGAATAGCTCTCACTCAATACAGCTACATGCATAAACATCTTATAATCAAATCAGCAACTGTGATACATCACTGTCCAATCATAATGGCAGTTACAGTGTATCTACTTGCACTAAATTCCTTTTTTACATTTTCTCTATTGATGTCTTGTTTTATATCACACACGCTGCCTTGGCTTGAGGTCAGGGGCTGCTGCTCTGACATCCTCCGGTAATGTCTTTCTCTGCAGTTCATCTTGTAATCGGAAGGTTGCCGGTTCGAGCCCCGACTCTGACAGTCTCGGTCGTTGTGTCCTTGGGCAAGACACTTCACCCGTTGCCTACTGGTGGTGGTCAGAGGACCCGGTGGTGGTCAGAGGACCCGGTGGCGCCAGTGTCCGGCAGCCTCGTCTCTGTCAGTGCGCCCCAGGGCAGCTGTGGCTACAATGTAGCTTGCCATCACCAGTGTGTGAATGGGTGGATGACTGAATGTGTAAAGCGCTTTGGGGTCCTTAGGGACTAGTAAAGCGCTATACAAATACAGGCCATATTTTACAGTTGTGAATTTATTGTTTCCTTGATCATTGCAGCCACGAACTACAATACTCCTTCCACGGTTGGTATGAGGTTTTGGCGTTTACTATGTCTTCTGTTGCAAAACTGACATGTAAAGCGATGCTTTGATTTACTGTTTTTCTTTCATATAACTAAATGTTAAAACAAAAAAGAGTTGTGCAGATATTTTGCTGTTACCAGTGGGTTCTTCTGATAAATCTTTCAGAAGTATGTAGATTTTGCCAGGAAATATAGTTTTTGTATGTAAACTTCATGGCCACTCCACTTGTTCAGCCTTTTGATAATATAAACATCTAATTAGCCAATCACATGACAGCTGCCCAGTGATTTTAAAAATGTGGACAAGATGGACCTGTCGCATTAGAATGAGTAGGAAAGGTAATTTAAGTGACTTTGAACTGTTGATCTGCTTGGAAGTTTTGCCCAAGCCATCTCTGACGATTACACAGAATGGTCTGGAAGAAGTAAATATCCAGTGAACAGCAGTAGCTTTAACACGTGACTTCCAAGCAGCTTTTGGAAAGATCATTTGCACAGAGGGTCACTTTTACTGATTCGTTTAATAAAAAAAAATACAAACATCTTTGTTTTTATCACTTTATGAATAATCAAAGCAGAAATCCTGGTTCATAACCTCTTTGCTACAACTCCAGCACACTGTTAAAGATTAAAACAGTTTAATCCACATTTTAAACGGCGCCTGTCTTAAACAGCTAAAGAAACGCTTTTAGGGAATTCCTATTAACGCTGCTACAAATACATAAGCGCAAGGTTAAATTATTTAAGTGCTTTTATTGCCGTAATTTTGGTACTTTCTACTTTCTAAAGAGAGGAACTGACACTTTTTCTTGAAACAGTGACATTCTTCCACTTCTGTAACGCGGTCGCTGTTTAAGCTGTTTCACTTGTGATACGTCCACTCTAATGCCATCCCTGTTTGTCTCCTGAAGAAGGCGCCATAGATTATCCAACAAAAAAAAAGTAGGATTTTTTTTTTAAATTCCTGTTTCACACTGTCCTGCAGTTTCTGTCCCGCAGAAACACATATTTATTGCGCATTGAAGAGTCAGTCGGGCACATGTAAAAAAAAAAAAAAAAAAAAAAAAAAAAAAGAAGCAAGAAAAGAAATGAAGTCCATGTTTTTGTTCATTTTCATTATTTGGTTTGCAGCTGCAGAGCTAAAACCCCGGAAAGGTAAGAGCAGACTGTTGATGCTTATTCTTTCCTGATCAAACGTGTCTTTGAGGGGGGCTTTAAATGTTAAGGAGGGGGAGAAAAGCATGAAAATGCGACTCAAATGAGAAAAGTTTGCTCGGATTCCGCGACTCGTATATTAGGATTAACGTGTTTGCTGCACAGTTTTCTTTCTCTTTTGCTGTCACAGAAGTCAGCAGAAGTTAAATCATGACTTCTGTTTCTCTAAATAGTCTTAGGGAACAGTCCGCTGTTTGGCATCTGATACGTTTTCCACGTTTTAACCCAGTTTACACAACTCAAAGGTGACAGTTGCTTTGGAAAATGTTTTATGCAGTACTGAAGTAGTGTGAATGTCTTTATTTTCTGCCGATCCGTTTATCTGCGCCACATGCGTTTCTCAGCAGCTCATCTTTTTTTGTTTAACTCTCAGGGTCCGGTTTGGTGTGTACTTTCAAAGACAAGACATATATCCCAGGAGACAGCTGGCATCCTTATCTAGAGCCTTTTGGGTACATGTTCTGCATACACTGCGTCTGCACAGAGGTAAAGTTGATACATTAAAGGGATATTACACCAAAAGAAGCCAAAGTTGCTTAAATAGCAGCCTATAAATTCTGGGATTTGCTCTCTTTTAGACAGGCCATGTGAAATGTAACACAATCAAGTGCCCTGTCCTGCCATGTGAAAACCCTGTAGCTGAGCCTCAGCAATGCTGTCCAAGATGCACAGGTAGACTGACTCGTCACACACTGTCAGCTTAAGCTTTTGAGAGAAACTACTTCTGTTGTGGTTTTTAAAGCATCCCGTCCTGCTTGGTGTGTTCTCCCCCCTCTCCCAGACGAGCCGAGGATTCCTGCAGGGCTGAGGGCTTCGGTGAAATCCTGCAGGTATAATGGGAGCATTTATCAGCCCGGGGAGACATTCACCAAACACAACCTCTTCCCATCCAAGCAAAGCAATCAGTGTGTTATGTGCACATGCTCTGTGAGTTCAGTCTAATTTGATACTTTCATTTCTTAGTTTCTGAATAAAGAGTTTTCATTTTTCAGAGAGAGTTTCCATGTGATTGTAAAAAGGATGTAAAATGCAAAAGAAATAGGAGAATATTCAGAACCTTTGCAATGTAATTCATGCTGAAGTGTTAGATATGTAAAGAAAAATCATTATATACATGTGTGGGGTGTGTTTTTTTAAGTATAGTGTTATTGCATGTATGAGAAGAAGTAGCTGCCAGTGTTATGCAGTTGTAAGTGAAATGCATTGCTGTCTTGCTTTGGCTGTGACATGCACATAATACAAAGTGTACTTTACAATATAGAGCAGCATGACAAGCTAATGTCGTAAGCTTTTAAGTGCTTTTTGCTTAAAATGTTGTACAAAACAGAATAAACAGCAATTATTTAACCAGTGAATAACTTACAGGTACAGGTTTAAAAACAGTGAAAAAAGCTTTCGTCACATTTCTTTGCCGTGCTGTATCTGAACAAAGAGCAATTTGTCTTTTTTGGTAGCGATATGATGTGCTGTTAAAATACATGTTGCTATCACAGCATGGTTATTATTATAATATTATCTAATTCATTCCACTTTTTACAATAGATAGTTCTCGAATGTCATTTTTTTCTTAATATTGGATTTTTTTCTTATCACAGGATGGAAACATCTTCTGTGCTCTGAAAACCTGCCAACCTATCACCTGTTCCTCCCCGGCGTCTGTTCCAGATACCTGCTGTTTGCTGTGTAAAGGTAGTCAATCTTCTCTAAGCTGACAAAATGCCTTTATTCAGTTTCCAAGATGGAATTCATGAAGCAGTAAGGAGCACTATTTTAGGATTTTCACATATAGGTTAGGGGCTGAGCAATGTAGCTGGTTAATAAGAGTGTTTTTTTAATATTGATCTACATTCCCCTTTTTTTCTCTTAGATCATGGCGTCAGTGGGTCCTCATCAACTGAGGATGGAAACCATCAGCTAAACAGAGGAGTTGTATGTATTTTGCTGATTGCTTTCATGGGAAATTTGCCTGCATTTGAAAATTATATTTAAATTTAGTTTAAGACTGCAAAGTGGTCTCACCAGTTTAGTAGCTGCAGTTTAATTACAGGGCTTGAAATCTAACAGGATCTGGTAAGCTGTCCTCGTCCGTGTCACCGTGATCACGACAAAAGTCGGAGCAAGCAGGCTGATTTTTTTCCCCTTATGCAGTTATCCGCCCAACTTGGCATCATATTGTTCAGATTCTTTGTGAATCACCCATTTGCTGTGATTGTTAGTGACAAAGGCACAATCTGTGGTTCATTTGGCCCAATCACTGCGCAGCACTGAGCTTCACTGTCATCCTATTTAAAGGGGAAAAAATGAGCTAAAAGCAGTGACTCAGATGTCTTTAGCAATGTTATTAACTTTAATGATTTGGGGCATCTTCTGATGTTCCTTCAGTTTTCACTTTGGGGGCAAAGCAAGTAACTCCAGTAGCTAAATACATGAAGGATAACGGCATTGTCTTCTGTTTTACATAGAGGCATTCGGTTGATCAGTGCTCTGGAGAACAGAGCAGGGTGCGGTCCAACCGCGCCACTGCACCCAGGACCTCTCCTAGAGGCTCGAGTCTCAGTAAACTCAACCTTAAAGGGGCTTCAGAGACCACCGTGAAGATTTTGTTGCAGAGGAAACACCAAAGAGGTGAGACTTTGTCAAAACAGAAAGATCATTTGTAGGCATTTTATTTTATGTACATGCTTCTCACAACTTTACAATCGTTTCCATATGTAGCGCAACACTCAAATGTTTTCCATTTCTCTCAGCGTGTTTATACAATGGCAAGACATACTCTCATGGAGACATGTGGCACCCAGTTTTGGGTAAAGTCCTGGAATGCATCCTGTGCACTTGTACTGACGGGATATCGGACTGCAAACGCATCACATGTCCTACCCAGTACCCTTGCCAACATCCTATGAAATCAGCGGGAAAGTGCTGCAAGACTTGTCCAGGTAGTCAAACAATACTTTGGCTGTTTATACAGATCTGATGTTGATGGACTGTAAACATCATCCATTCAACCGCTCTCCTAATTGTTTTCCCCAGAGACTAAAGCTGAAAGTAACCAGACCCAGTGCTATCTCGGACATAAAAATAACCTCTTGGTGTATAAAGTTGAATCAGCTCTGAATGTTGACTCACCCAACGCAGTTAGGATCATTGCTGTTGAAAGACAAAGTACTGCTGAAGTTGAAGTACAAGTATGGAACACTATAGAAGGTACTGCACCCGCTCCTCTGAGCTATATTATAGGAAAAGTTAACATTTTTTTCAAACGTGCTCATTTTTTCTTGCCGAGTATTAGATGAGAAGATTGTGAGCATGTACAGGTTTCCTGACTGTTCAGTATCATCACTCACTTAGCATACAGAGTGGCTTTCATTCATTTTAGAGGTGCTGGTCAGCAGATTCTCTTACCTGAGCCAAGCTATTTTCTTCATATTTCCAGTCTTTATGAGAGTGTAACTTAACTCCCTCCAATAGACTGTACATAAAAGCTGCACCACTGCTCCAGCTCTCAGACCTGAACCTCCGGCAGAAGTGCCTTAAATCTAAATTATTAATAACAACTTCTCTGATTTGTACCAAAAACACATGAAAATCTATGAGAAAAAGAGGGTCTACCTTGTGGTTCAAGCTACCACGTGAGGATGGAGTGCCTTCAGCTCTGGTTTAAAAACAAGACATCAATAGAAGAAATCCTGAACTTGAGGCTTTAAATTGGTAGTTCACAAACCCTAAAGTAGCTTTATGGTGGTTACATCCATCTTTGATATACAGCTTAGTCGTAGCTTTATATTAAAGATATAGTGTGTGTCACGACTGTCGTTCTTCTCACCTAACACTTGACAACAGAGCAAAAAAGAATAGAAAGCCAATTAGAACAAAGTGGGAATGCTGTGTAAAATGCAAACAAAAACATCATGCTGTGATTTGTCTCATAAACCCATATTTTATTCACAATAGATCACAGAAAACATCTAAAAGTGAAAACTGAGAAAATGTACAGTTTTAAGATCAAAATATATTCTTGATGGTCGCAACATGCCTCAAAAAAAGTTGGGACAGGGTAATGTTTGCCAGTGTGTACCACCTCTCTTCTTTTAACGACAGCCAATAAATGTGTGGACTTTTAAGAGAGGAATCTTGTCCCATTATTGTCCAATATAAAATTATTGCTAAAACAGTCTTCTTTGTTGTATTTTTAATTTCGTGACACGCCAAATGTTTTCAGTTGGTGAAAGGTCTGGACTGCAGTGGAGTATGCGGTTTAGCATTGTTTTGCCGAGATGCAAGCCTGATGGTGCCTTTCAAGCTGCCAAACTCATAGCCACTAATGCACCTCTATACCTCTATACTTCAGAGATGCAGGCTTTTGAACTTTTGGACAACAAACCGAGCTCCTCCTGTGTAGTTCTAAGGATGCGGCATCCATGTTTTCCAAGACAAATTTCTGATTTTGATTCATCTGACCTCAGGACAGTTGTCCACTTTGCCTCGAGAGTTTTAGCCCAGAGAAGACAGCGATGTGTCTCGATCATGTTCACATGTGGTTTCCTCTTTGCATGACAGACCTTTGACTTGCATTTGTTGATGGCACAGTGAACTGAGCTCACGAAGTGATTAATGCAATACCGAAGATCATAGGCTTCCAGTACTGATTTTTGGCCTTTTCCTTTGAGCACGGAAATTTCTTCACATTCTCAGAATCTTTTGGTGATATTATGTACTAAGATGATGAAATCTTTTAATTTTATACCAAGAAAAATGATTCTGAACTTGCTCCACTATTTGCAGTTTTTGCAGATTAGTGACTACCTTCAGTTCAATTAGTTGTATTTATGTAGCACCAAGGTAAAAATGCTGCAATATTAGAAAGACACTCCTACACGTCCCCCTATGGCAAGTGCTTGGCGACAGTGGCAAGGAAAAACTCCCACTGAGCAGGAAACAGGAAGGGACATCCATCTCTTGTGATTGTTTGGAAGTGAGGGGAGGGAGAGAGAAACAGAGTTTCATAACTATTAATGATTAAATGCAGAGTGTTGTATAAACACACAGGGAATGAAAAGAGATGACTACGTCTTAGAAACTCTGCCTTGGCTAGATGCTCTTTTTACCCAGGCACGTTACTAACCTGTTGCCAATGAATCTAATTAGCTGCAAAACGTTCCTCCAGCTGTTTCCTTTTAGTACAACTTACTTTTCCCACCTATTGTTGCTCCTGTTCCAAGTTTTTTGAGACGTGTTGCTACCATCGAATTTAAAAATAAGCTTACTTTTGTAAAATAGTCACATGTTTAAACGTTTAATGTTTTTTCTATCGTTCTATGAAAAATACATCATTTAATTCCGTTTTTATTTATTTTTGTTCCCCTCAACTCTTCTGAAATTGGGGTTATAGTTTCCAAAATGTGAAAAGCAAGACAAACATACAGCACGGCTGCACCTCTGTGTGATTCTCCTCTGAGTCCTTTATTCTTACAGGCGTTTTGCAATTAATGGAAATTGGCGACATTCAAAGGAAAGACATTTTGGATCATCCAGAGAACTGCACGTTGCTCACAACACTCGATGAAGGTTTGTTTTTGAAGCGACTGATTTCTGTGGCAGATTTTGAAATCATTATTTTAGACTTATCTTACTGTGATTTTGTGTGTGTGTGTATCAGGTTTACATCAGTTCTCATTTATTTTTCAGAGACATGGAGAAAATTTAAAGAGGAAGGAGAAAATCTGAGTAAAGCTCCTCAGACCACGATTTGTGAAGATGGCATTCGGGAGATTGTGACTTTCCTAAATCCAAAGCAAACCGAAGGCCTGTGTTCACCCTAATTGTCACTATATGTATCATTATTCAGAATAACTACTTGGATGTGCAAGTCAAATATATTATCTATACTGTTTTTAATCCATCATTGACCATCATGTTTAATCATCACATATTTTTAGTTTTAAACTGTTAGGTTGCACAGTCTGTAGCAGTGCGCTCGACAGCTGACTTGCTTATGATGTGTACTTGTAATAATTCAAAAACTATCATGAATTTAGCTAGGTGCTGTAATTATAAACAAAATGTGAACATGTGAATAAGAAATGTAGATTTCTTAGCAGCTTCATTCAGTTGTAATTTTGGGACGAAGGCTTCAAAGACTGTTTTGGCATTCACTCAGTGGGATCAGTATTTGTGGAAGAAGGGAAAGGCTTTGCTTAAGTACATGAAAGGAACTTGTATTTTAATATAAGTTGGGATAGAAGCCACATTTTGTTTGTTTGTGTGGTCATCAAAGTATTTATTGTAAATACAGCAAGTTTTTGTCACCTTATTTAAAGGGTATTGTTTCCTATATGATTTCTGTGTATATACATGTGACTGCTTGAATGTTTTTCTTATTTTTCTTGAAGTAGTTTCAGGCATTACATGGGAGTAAATGCACAGCTTTTTACAATTGTGCCTTTTCTGTTGTTAGCTAAAGACCTATTGTAGCTTCTTTTTGTATGCAGCTGCACAGTTTGTTGTAATATCCTGATATTTTACTGCTCCACATACCTTTTGTGTATTTTACAGTGGCGGATGTAGTTGAATGCACTCTGTACTACCCCTCATGGGTATAAATACCTTAAAGTTTTCTCTGATTTGTGTCCTGCTGTTATGTATGAAATGATGCATTTCAGTCACAGTAGGAATCAGGATTTCTACTTGAGGCAGGGTGTCTAACTGTTTTTGAGAATGATTTGCTGATTCATCAGTGGTCTGCACGCCAGCTACAGCAGTGCAGTCCTAAGACCTTCATCGCCTGGAGGCTTCCAATAAATCGAGCTCCGGAAGGCCGGATAAACTGTGTTCCAGCTGGAAATTAAATGTTGTCAGAGGCGTGGAAATCAAAAGCAGAAGCTCAAACTAAACCTTAAACTCATATTTTCTGATCAGCCACAACATTCAAACTACGCATATAGTTTGTATATTTGTGCCACCAAATACAGCTCAGACACATTAAGACATAAACTCTGAAAAACCACTGAAGGTTGGTTTCAAGGAATTGAGATGTTTGTGCCCTGAAAACATGTTTGCCTTCTTCCATAGTCTTAGGTTTTTTTTTGCATATTTATCATACTTTACACGTATCTCTGAGCATTAAAAAATGTAATAGTAGACAAAGATCATTCAGGTAAATACAAAATTGAGTTGTTAAAAAAATAAGAGAAAAAAAGCGATGCAAACCTGCCTGGCCCTGTGTAAAAAACAAAAATGGCCCTCCTTGTTAATTAACCGTGATTAACCACATTTTTTGTGGAAACCAGAGTTCAGTTTAACTAGCCACACACATGCCTGATTAATGCCAGACCGGCTGAATCAAGAAATCACTTAAAGAGAACCTATCTGACAAAGTAAGGTAGGCTAAAAGAGTTAAAACAAACAAAAAAACACATTATGCCACAAAAGAAAGAAACAGCTGAGAAACAAAGTTACTGACATCTGTCAGTCTGGAAAGAGCTACAAGGTCATTTCTAAGGCTTTGGGACTAAAATAAACCACAGTGAGAACCAACCTTCTGATTAGTAGATGACCTGCTCTGCCTCCTGAGCTACAGCCACCATAACGATCACAGCTTTTTATGTATGGGTGTAGGAACAGCTCTTTTCCAGATACTTTGGACCAATCCCACAACAAACTGACAGTTTTTACAATTGGATTTGTGAATGTGTTTCTCAAATTTGTCATCATTATATTGTGTCCTTACCAAAAACATCCCTTGCTTGTGAAGGTCGCAATAATTTCATAATTTTGAACCTCTAATTCTGAAACATGCTTACAAATAAAGGTTGGCTCCCATACTGATGTCAATTTCTTAAAATCCCAGAGCAATGGTGGCTACTAAATGTATAAAATAGTGGTCAAAAGATTCTGACACTTTCACTGAAATATACATAAAATTTCCATTTATCTGAATTTAATATTTTTTGTTGACAATATCATCCTGTCATCTCATTTAAGTGATCCCAAATTAACATTGAGTTACCCTCTACTTTTTGCCCTTCAGCTGTATAAGGCTGATGGGTATTGTTGTCACTCCACCAGGTCATTGGGCAGCTGGGTGGGCGGGCAGGCGGTGTGGCCGAGAATGAGGAGCCATGGAGTTCGAAATTGATACCAAAGGTGTATCTACCAAAACTCAAATTTGAGACTGAATCCTTTCTCCTAATAACAATTAATAATAACAACAACAATAAACCAAAATGACAACAATTAATTTGTTGCACTATATGTCCACTTAATAGTAAAATCCTCCACTACAGTAACTTCTTTCTTAAAATTATTATACAAATGTATTTGCCAAAAATCATCTTGATGAGCCGCAAGACTGATGATATTCTGTGGATGGACAAGACAAAAGTAAACCTTTTTGGAAGCTTTGAGTCCCATTACATCTGAATTCATAAAAAGAACACCAACAGTCAAGCACGGTGGTGGTAGTGTGATGATCTAGGGCTGCTTTGCTGTTTTACAACCTTGAAGACTTGCTGTAATCGATGAACCATGAATTCTGCTTTTTATCCATCAGATCAGACCCTGAAGCTTAAGCACAATCAGGCTATGAAGCCCGACAATGATCCAAAACACACCAGCAATTCCACCTCTGAATGGCTAAAAACCACAAATAAAATAAAAAACCCAAACAAATAAAGGTTTTGCAGCGGCCTATGTCCAGATCATAATCAGATTGAAATGTTTTGGCATGACCTTAAAAAGGCCCTTCATGCTCAAAAACCCTCCAGTGTGCCTGAATTAAAACAAGTCTGCATTCTTCCACAGTGATGTGAAAGACTCATTGCCAGTTATTGTAAATGTTTGATTGCAGTTCTTTATTTTTGCCAAGGCCAACACAACCAGTAATTTGGTTAAGGGGCAATTATTTTCTTCCCTTAAGAAATGAAATCATTATTTAAAAACTGCAGCGTTAACTGTCTTGAACTGTCAGCCCCTCCAAGTAAGTGATGCATATGCACCTTGTGTTTAATATCCTAGACAAACTAAGGGCTCATTGAATTTATCACTGCAATGTTTGTAAAGTTATAAATGGTGACACGTTATATACGTCATCATTCTGATGGATCGGCTTGGTGGATCAATATCGTGCTCTCTGCCTTCTTTAATAGGGCTTAATGGTTTGAACAAGCATAACTGAAGTTACATCCAAACCAGCAAGAACAAAGGGTTTATTATTCAGGGAAGAACTCTCTAATAAATAATTCTCATGAATAGAAATGAGTTTTTAGGGGTTTAATCAATGCCAGGAGAGGAATATTCAAATAAAATTGTTAGACTTTTCACAGTGTGCCAAAAATTTGCAGGAGGTCGGTGATGCTTTGAAGCTCTAAGAGATTTTGCATTGTTGCCTAGAACTGGGGGGGAAAGGGCCCTATTAGCAAGTCAGCATACTAATTTTTTCTTGTAATCTTCTAAGATTCATGGTGAATAACTTAAAGGAATATGAGGAGAAATTCAAAATATTGTGTGAAATTAATCACAGTAAATCTTACATATTAATCCCATATTACACAGATGTGGGCCAGAGGAAATTATGGCTTATTAAAACACAATAATAGGAATAAATAAATAAATGAATTATTAATACCATTTATTTCTATAGCACCTTTCTAATCCAAAGATACAAGGTGCTGCACAGAATTTCCAATGATCAGTGGAATTAAAACATAGAATGAGTCAAATAAGACTGAATCATAACCAACATGGATGTAGCCACTGTGAAGTCTTCTTTGGTTTGTTGAAGCCTCAGTGTTAGTGTTTTGTTTTCTTTAGAATAAAAAGTTACCATATTGGACAAATGAGTGGAGTATGCTCTCCATGCTGGTGACCTGTCCTCTGTGCACCCTGCCTCTCGCCCCTTAGTAGCTGTAATAGGCTCCAGTCCCCCTGCAACCCTGAACTGGATAAGAGGAAGAGAATGGATGGATGGATGGATGGATGGATGGATGGATGGATGGATGGATGGCGCGGAGTAGTTATGGGTTGACGCTCTCAGTCAAACTGCAGTCTTAAATTGTATGGGTGCAATGCACAGACACACACACTTGCTCATTAGTGCTAAAAAACAGAAAAACAAAAAAATTAGAATTTTATTGACCGAGGATGAAAAGAAAAATCTTTTTGGACAGGCTGGGAGATTTCAGTGACTTCACCTACAGAGGATGATGTTGTGCTAGCACACCTGTCAGGCAAAGTGATCACCCCTAACTTCAAGCCTCACTATATGAATGAAAAAAAAACAGCCTGTGTTATAGACCATCAATGGAGGATTAATCAGGTGTTTAACATTGATTAATTGTCTTTTTTCCAGAAGGAAAAAAGAAAAAGAACAAAGAAAAAAAAGAAAGAAAAAAGGTGGATTTTGAGACAGGGCCTTCCTGCTTTGAGGCAACAGTGCTAACCACCACAGTGCCATGCTGGTGTGCTGGTTACCACACTGGGTTTTTTCAAATGGTCTTTAGTTGGCCATTTTAACATGGTAGCCTATGGAAGGAATCACTTTTGTTGCTGGAAATACTTTTTTAAATCATTTTAAAATGCAAAAATGGTGCAGGCACACCAACAACACAGTTACTATTTATTTCTGGATCCACGCTTCAGTTCTTGGTTTAATGAAGAACAGATAGTCAAATAATTCGAATTTATGTCTGTTGTTATAATCTGATGAATGACTGCAAGTATCTGTTTTTATAAAAACGGGGTAGAGGACATCAATGCAACAACAAAACCACCTTTTAGTGAGAACACCGTATACAGTGTAACCTGCTCGTGGAAATAATGAGCTACAAAGCGGATCTGTGGGAGCAGCAAAGGTTTATTTTGCTCAGCAGCACTGTGTGCAGTCTTTCTACAGGGCAGCTTGATCAACAGGTGTCAAATTATTACTGCCGGTTCCCATGCTTCAGTCAGAGTGCAATTGCTGATTTGGTAGACTGCGTGGGCGCTTCAGAATAATATTGCTTCCCTTCTCTGTGAACCCCCGACATGCTCTCTCTGTCCCCTCCCCTCAGACAATGACTCAATTGTGTTGCTTTCACACTTTGCGCCAGACAGCTCTGTCCATCTCTCACTAAAGGCATGAAACAATATTTTGAAAGCGACGCACTTCCCTTGTGTGCCTTCATTACTCTCACAAAAAAGCCTGTCATATTTTTGTGTTAGCTGTTAGACCTGACAGCTAACAACAGTCTGTCTCTAAGTTGCCCAATCAGGCTGTTCCAATGAAAAGTGTGAGAAAGGGGTGTTCTACTTTGCTGCTGCCAACTCAAATTAGCAGCATTAAACTTAAACGAACGTTTCCATGTGCCCTCCCTTCCTTTGAGCAAGTCAGTTGAGTTGCAAGTTACTTTTTACCTCTAAAAGACGCGCTGCAGCCTAGTCAGTATCAGATGTTGTGATATGTTTTTATTTTTAATGGAAATCCTATCAGTCCACTTTTTGTGGATGTTTGAATTCGTCTCGTGGGTTAATTCAGCTATGCATGCTTAGTCTTGGCTCTTGCAATTGTAACAGCTGGGGGCAGTCAGTAGGTATAAATCATGCAGTAGGCCAGCTCCCTGTGTATGTGTACTCCACCCTGCTGCCCATGCAGCCCCGATTCAGTGAGAAGGGAAGAAAATGTGAGATTCGGGGTCACGACTCGGCCCAGGATTGGAGTCACTTCTTGGCCAAAATTGTGATTATTAACAAATCTGATTCGCTGTTGCTTAAAAATGTGAGTTCCTTTGTGAGAACAGTTGGTGCACATTGCAGAAAAGGCTGCATGTTTGTGCAGAGTTACTATACGTGAGCTTTTTAAGCTTGCAGTGTCGACAAAAAGAGCAGCTTAGTAGAGGTGATTACATTTACAAAAAATCTAATATAGCATCTTGTAAATGGCTGCAGGAACTAAATCCTCACAGATGCGTACGGTGTTTTTGAGGAACTGAAGCATTGCAAATCAATCAGGCAGTCTTTTGATTCAAAGGGAGCCAAATTGTGTTGAGTTAATTAAGTCTGATAGATGTGTTTGCTTTCATAGCTGATTAAGGTGCTCAGCAGAGTCCCTGAGTTTATGCTTCTTCAAAATACTTCCGAAATCTATCAAGGGCTCTGTTTTTTACACCCTTAACCCTCCTGTTAATTAAGTTGGCCCTGATCATTTTAGCCGATGCTTGGAGTTGGGCCAAAAAAAATACGGACAGTACGAGGCTACATGTCACGAATGCTTAAATCTTCATTCCTTTACCCCTGAACGACGAGGGTTAAAGGTCAGAAATATTAATGCATGCCTGCAATGGCAATAAACTATTAAAGACAGATCGCAGCGGGGCGGAATACCCCACCACCCCCCACCTCGAAATAAGTGTCAACTTTACAGTTACGATCTATAATTAACAATGGCCTCTTTTCAAATGTCAGCCAGAATATCTGAAGCCTTTCCAGGATTACATGATAAGTGTGTTACAGTTCAATTGTCCATCAAAGGAAATAATGAATAGGTTCAGTCCGCAGTGAGCTCATTTGGCACTTGAGTAATGAGGAGTGTTGATGAGGTATTCAGGCCTATTCTTTCCGAGCCAAATCTGGTGTTTGAGTCTCCACAGGGTTATCCTCAAAGCTTAACTGTTGGCCCTCAGTTTGAGAGTCAAACAAACCTTACCCAAACATTTCTCAGGCTTGATTGCTGTGACGACTGCTCCAGATGTGAAGCTGTGCCGCGTTGAGACGTACAGAAAAGAGACGTATAAATATGTAAACAGATGTGCCGTGCCTAAGACATCAGCGCCTTTCTTCGCCATGTCTTTTGTTATTTTTCTTTTTGCGTTTGGACAGAGTATCCGACTCCCCTGCCAGACTCTGTTATATCACCAAGAGCGCGGATGAAATGTGTTTTCAGTTATTAACTCAACTCATCAGTTTTTCATCGTAACATCAAAGAGGTTACAGAAGAAGTCGCTTTTATGTGTTTATTCTGCGGTTAATGTTAATGTGAGGAAAAATCCAATGAAAACAGAGAGAAACAGGGTTCTTTATTGGCTTTGGTCTGCAATCTAAAGTAAAACTAGCTTTGTGTGTATTACAATAAGCTATGTGGACTATGTCTCCAGTCTTGAACATAGACATATGTTTTCCAGCTCCTTATTTATAAAGTTGGACCCTGCTATAGGAGTGTTGCATGAGTCACAGTGCTGAATAATGGTTTTTAGTTTGTTCTGGGCCTTAGGGCAGCATCTCACTCAAACCACTGTGTGAAACTGGCTTTTGAGACCACCCTCCCTTTTAAGCTAGCTTCATGCCTGGCTTCCACTTTTAAAGAGAGCTTAAACAGCATGTAGGAGGGACTTTAACATAGAGATGAAGGTATACCTTCATCTATATATATATATATATACATATATATAAACGAC
>NW_005187465.1:1248105-1262458 GCF_000239375.1 Pundamilia nyererei | reverse complement strand
GTGACACCAAAGTATCGAACCGAACCGAACCGTGAATTTTGTGTATCGTTGCACCCCTAATATATAGGTATACTATCATGCAGAACTAAAAGTCCAAGCATCTAGACTGCTCTGGCGTCTATTTACTGTTGTGCAAAAAACAGAAGGTGTAGACATTCCCAAAACTCTACATGTTAAGACCTATTACAAAAAGATTTAGTCCTTTATAGGTTCTAAAATTAATTAAAGAAAATCTCAGATGAACATCAATATGAATCAATATTTATTTGTCACAAACTAAGTGAAAAAGAAGGCGCTCTGTGGGAAAAACAAAGTAGGCCTACAGCCAGTTATTCAGTAGCCTGTAGCCTTTAGCAATAACTAAAAGGAATTGTTTTCCATGCAATTTTATCAGTTCCTCACATCGTTTTATAGTCATTTGTACCACTTTTCTTTGTGGGTGTTTATTTATGCACAGCTTTCTTAAGGTCCTGCCACAGCATTTTAGTCAGGTTGAGGTCTGAGCTTTGATTCGACTATTGCAACATCTTGGTTCTTTTCTTTCGTTTCCTTTGTAGAGTTGCTGCTGTGCTTGAGATTTTTGTCCTGTTGCAGTCTGAGTCAAGTTTTAGTTGTTGACAGATAACAGATCGCCTCACGTTTGACCCTCGAATGCTCTGGTATACAGAAGAGCTCGCGGTTGACTGCAAGATGCCCAGGTCCTGTGGCTGCAAAACAAGCCCAAATTTTCAGTCCTCCGCCACTGTGCTTGACAGTTAGTATGAGGTGTTTGTGCTGACTTGCTGTGTTTGCTTTTCACCAGATGTGAGAGTACTTTGTTTTTCATGTGGCTGCATATGTGGTAGAAAATAAAGAGAAGCATAAGAGGTCCTCTTTTAAGCACCCCCATGAGGCGTCTACAAGTAAATCAATTATATATGACAACAAAAAATAATGCTCATGATATCACATTGATGTCATCGAGGTTATTTATGCTGGGAATGTGGGGTTTAAGTGCAAACTGGGTAAATTGCATTTTGGGAAGTGTAGGATCCAGAGGTTTTGAAGCCATTCGTACCACAGGGCCTTTACAGCTTTGTGTCCTGCATCTGTCATTATTTATTGACATAGCTGATAAATATAAAAACATCTGTTAGTATAAAACATCCCTTTGTATTGCATTCTTGGGGTATTTTGGGGTACTGTTTATGTCTATATAAAGCAACTGCTCACACTGAAACTGTGTTGGCAGATTCAAGCACAACTGGCTGTGATTAATTACTCATCGACTGATCAGACTCAAAGGGGAATTTGTAGTTGCTTTGGTATTTATCCTTCTGACTTTTTCCTGATAACAGATTCTTTTAGAATTGCAGAAGGAGCCTGAGGTAACAGCATGAAGCCAGGATTCATCGCCTGCACAACGGTAATGCGGGAAAAGAAATGATCAGATTCATCTGCTTTATTAATTACATAATCTAAAATTTGCACATGTTGGCACAAACACAAACAAAGAAAAGGAAGGTGTATGTCCCAAAAGAGCTGGTGAAAAAAGTGGAAGGTTTACCAACTAAGTGCATCTGAGTTATTTTTTCACAATCTCGTGAAGAGTTCTTGGAGAGATCTCCAAGTTTGTGATGAGGTCAGTAAACGCCTAGAGTGTACTTGGAATAGACAGCCATCAGAGGGACTGATTATTCCCAAAAATGTGGAAAACTAACATGTGTAACAAACCTCTTGCACAAGAGTACATGTCTATTTTTCTTCCAGCATTAAAGAATTACAACATGACAGCACTGGACTGCAAGTACTAATCATTATCATTTCTAAATTACTTTGTAACAGCAATCTGGTCAAACAAAATAAGTTCATGCTAGGACTTCCTGGCTGCAGAACAAAATCCATTATGTTAGTGAAAGCAACAACAAGTCTCAGGGCACTTTAATGGAGTCGCACCCAAGCCTGGATAGGGAGTAAAAGTGCAATTTGAGAGTCAATAATGAAAACAATCTGATCATTTATAATCTATTTAGCATCGAGGATTTTCAGCAGCTGTTGTGTCCAATACTGTGGAATATCGCTGCAGCTCAGACAAGCTCGGCTGTGTGGAGCTGAGCTCCACTGGACTGGAAAAGAGTATTTCTGTAGAAGGGTGTCTCTGCCATTTGGCACAGGCTCCTCATTACCAGCAAAAATATAGTTAAGGATGAAAAGACCTGAACAAGGCCATCAGACTGGAGACCAGGTGTTTGCCTGATAGCACTGAGCAGCACTGTACCGATTGTTTTCACTGTGTCAAACTGTTCATCCATCAAGACTAACTTTTTAGTGAAAAAATAATAGAACACTGCTTTAAACTAATTACAATGGTGAAAGTTGTTTATCGCTAAGATTTGTGTGACACCACAATGACAGCGATTCTCATGCTAGAGCTCAGTGATTGATTTCATTAGAATCAGAATCAGAATCAGAATGGGGTTTATTGCCAAATGTTGAGCAGGTTTACAACATTAGGAAATTGCTGCGGTGCTTCGGTGCAAACATGGTGTCATAAATAACACTTAAATAGACATGAAAAAAATAAAAGTAGGGATAAGAATTAAAAGTGCTACGTGGAAAGATATGTGCATGAGATATACATGAGATATATACATGAGAGTAAGAATTAAGAGTGCTACGTTGAAAGATATATACATGAGTGCAGGTGGTGATCAGTGCCAAACATGGAACGATACAGTGAACACAGCGTAGGGTCATGTGTTAGTGGCGGGGACAGTCATATGGTTATTGTTCATGTGTCCAACAGCAGAGAGGAAGAAACTGTTCTTATGGCGAGAGGTTCTGGTGCGAATGGACCGGAGCCTCCTGCCTGAGGAGAGCAGGTCAAACAGACTGTGTCCAGGGTGAGAAGGCTCAGCTGAGATCCGAGCTGCACGCCGCAGTGTCCTGGAGGTGTACAGGTCCTGCAAAGATGGGAGTCTGCAGCCAATCACCTTTTCAGCAGAGCGCACAACACGCTGCAGTCTCTGTTTGTCCCTGATAGTGGCTCCAGCGTACCACACGGTGATGGAGGAGGTGAGGATGGACTCAATGATTGCAGTGTAGAACTGCATCATCGTCCGTGTTGGCAGGTTAGGGTTAGGGTTAGGGTTAACCCTAACGCCCACTCACATCCTGGGCCATCTGATCTCAGGAATTTGCATGATAAGGTGGGGCCAGGTTTCACAACGAACTCACCCGAAACTCTGGCTGATTGGGACCCACACCCAGTTTCACACCTTGGCTCAGGCGATTAGAGGATCATCAGGGGGTCCTTTTGTCCCTCTGTGGGGGGATACTCCCACTAGGTTTATATCTGGGACTCTCCACCATTTGACCTTAGAACTGAAGAAGCTTCTCGGATGAGAGGTGAAACGTCTTCAAGTAACTTAAAGAAGTCCAGACGCTTTTCTTTGCAAGCTCCTTTGACTACGTTGACCTGGATGACTGAGAACCTTCACAGACATACTATCTTCTGTTGTGTTTACATTTTTGATCAAACTGAAAAAGACCGTGAAATGCAGAATTAAATTATAACCAAGCTGCTTTTATCCTAAAGATCCTGGAGCAGCATGTTAACCCTCAGAGTACATCTTACTTGTGGTTCCCACTGTTTCTGGGAGCATAATGAGAGGCAGAACCAGGCTCCAGGTTTGGGTTTGGAAGGCAGACTCTCTCTGTTCTAACATTAGGCTTCAAAATTTCCTTCTATGGCTGGATCAGGTGACTCTGATCCATTGTTTGTGCTGCATTAGGCCCATTCTGCCTGTTCTTCGTCTCTTCTGTGTCTTCCCCTCCCGAGATCAACACCTCAGCTGTTCCTCGGCTCGTTCCATAAAAGTTTATCACCTTTTTCCCTACAACCTCCTCGCATGTTGAATCTGGGTCCCGTCTTAAACCGAACCCCCTGCCAGAGCACGCTTTTTTGTTTAGCGTAAGAAATGCATAAATGTTTTATGATTCAATCCATACAGGAGCAGAAAAATGTCCCGACATGAATGTAAAAACCCAGAATCCCTGCACCCAGTATCTTCAGAGTGCCAAGTGATTTATTCCACAGGGGCTGAACATGCATTCCACATCTGCACGCTGCACTCGAGACAAATAATCAAAATCATATGATGGACAAGACCATGAAATCAAAAAGGGAATGAGCAACGAAAACAAACAACTACCACTCTCAACTTGTAGTAATACCGCACATTGGCATCGAAACCTAAATCATTCTGCACTGCAGAAGTCTGTTCAAAGTTACGAAAAGATAATAATCAGCCACATAATCATTTTTGAAAATCTCATATAAAAGGTGAGTGAGAGGGTGATGCACAATACCCATGGAGAATAGCTGATTGGGAACCATTAGAGGGTGTACAACATTTTCAAATACAGCAGGGCTTGATGTGGACTTTGTTGCACTGTTAATCTACCCCAGTGTTCCTTCTACAGAACAGGGTGTTTGCATATAAATGTGCACAAACAGTTTAAAACACCTCTCCTCACCCAAAACAAAACAAAAAGAGAGAAAAAGCTCTCTCTACTTTCTGTTTTTGCAATGAGCTCTACTGACAAACTCCTAATGAATACAATGCATTCATCCTGGATGGATTCTGGTCACAGCCGTGGCGGCACAGCTGCTCAGAACTGTCAGGCTTACGGGGAGCAGACAGTGGCACACTCTTTTAGTTACAATTAGACACCCTTGCATCTGCTTGAGCTTTGTGAACTCTGCACTTCAACTCTAGAGCTGATAGTTGAGCAAAACATTGCTCGATTTACTTATTTCTACTCACAGTAATACAAAGAAAACATTTCAAGCCAAAGAAAATCTGCTCGGCTAATTATTTGGATGTGACTTTTAAACAGATGGAGATTCAACTCAGATTTGGTCAGAGTCTCTGTCAGACTTGATGGCGGCTTCTTGCTCCATTGTTTTCACGTGGACCATCTTATATGTTCTTTTCATGTCCCTCATCAGCGAGAGAGCTTCCTTATATTCTTGCTTACTGACACCGCTGCTGTGTAGGGCAGTGGCTGGACAGAAAACAGAGTGTTACTTAAAGAAAGAGGACTTTACAAATGAAATATGTTGACATTCAGTGCGTATAAGTAGGAAATGTGCATACCTAAAGGGACCACTTTTACTGTTTTACTCTCTCTGATTTCTTTGATCATGTCCTCTACCCTTTCAGTCAGCTGCTTCACAGGTTTCAGAGGTGGCAGCTCCTTAATCTGTGTGCAGTAATTAATAAAAACGTAGTTAAAGTCGCTCGGTTTATTGCAATTTACGAGCCTGCAAATGAAGTTTGCGTGGCTAAACATCAAACCCTTTTCTCTCGCTCCCTGTACGGCGTCTGGATGCTGTCGAGCTTTGGTTTCGAGTCCCTGTAAACATGGAGATTCTTCAGTGTGTGCTCCAGCATCCGAACAGCTGTTTGAATTCCTGCACAAAGAAAGGAAGAGAGAAAGAAAGCATCAGTATTCTCCACGGGCTCAGTGTATAGCCAAACTTTACTGGCTTTGAAACAATTGACAAAAAAACAAAATGGCTGCAGATGAAAATACATTCCTCCTTCCTCACCATTGAGCTTGAGCACACGAGGGTTCGGTTCGACATCCATCAAGAAATCAAACTGCTTTCTCTCCTTGCTGTCTGCAGTTTCTTTGTCTTCAGGAAGAAGACCAAATTCAAACTCAGGTCCATCTGCTGCCTGAGCATGAAATAACACTGACTACGTTAAAATGCTGCGGCATTAACTAACATTTAAAAAACTTGGTAAAATGATGGATTTTTATATCCTAATGAGGAAAACTACTGAAGAACATACCTGAGTAAGAAAGAAGGGTTTTCTTTTTTCATGGAAGGTGTGGTTTCTGCTGTTTTTGCCTTCATTTTTGCCAGCCTGGCTTTGTGGATTCAGCAGTATTAGCTTCTTTGACACCTTTGGTATTTTTTCATCCACCTCCAATATGAAAACATTGAAAACATAATGATTCATTCACTGAAATGGAACTTTACAGTGATTAATACAAAAAGCAAAAAGCTTGATAACACACACCAGACTTATTTTTATCCATTTCTGAGCAATCAATCATTAAGTTGGCCTTGAAGACCTTAGTGGATGCAAATCCACTTTTAATGGATTGTTAGCATGACCCCACTCTACGCCCTTACAGAGTTTTATCAGAATTCATAAAAAACGATCAAGTTTAGAGGCAAACGCTACCAAAAATATGACCATGTTGGAGTCAATCACACGTCCTTTCTGCAAAATCACTAAACCTACTAAACCTAAGACTCCAGCCTGGACATTGATACAGCAAAATTCAACGGATCGTGATCAAACACAAAAAAGTCCAACCTTCCATTTTGGTTCAGTGGACACTTTCAGCGGGCGCTTCACAACCTCCGGTGTTTTCTTCTGCTTTATTGTTATTCCAAGTCTCTCCTGCATGTAGGTTAGCAAGGGAGGGTCTCCTGTATTTAAACAAAGACATGATGAGGTTGTTTCTGAAGCCCCGAACACCTATTTTAAAATGATTCTTTACAGGAGGAATATTACCTCTCCTCCGCGTGGTTATGGGGTTGAACTGAATATCAATTTCACGAAGCATCGGGAAAAGAGTGGCAGCCATCAGTGCTTCCTCCTTAGCAACCTGATGAGAAACCACTGGTGTGTCACGCTACCTCGTTTCCCAAAAATAGTGGATTTATTTATAAAAAGCAGCAGCACACCTTGTTGTCAGCTAGGTTGAGGTACTGCAGCGCTGGAAGAGGTAAACTGGATTCTTTGCGGTTCTGCTCCCAGTTGTGTTTGCGAAAGATCTAGAGTGACCACGAGACACACAAGTTTAATGGGAGAATAACACCGAGCTACAGTGATGACACATCTAAAAGATCATGGACGAATTACCTCTGAGATTCTTGTCAAATACTGATCGGAAGGCTCCGAGTGAGCGAGTGCTGGATCGGGAGAGATATTTTTAAAGGAAATTTTGGACACACATGTAAATTACACAAAGCTGATGCCGAGTATTTACCCTCTTCCTCCTCTTCTTCAGTGGCAGTCTGCACAGGTTTGGAAAAACCCACCAGTTGCATGAACGGTATTTCAGAAATGCAGTTCCCCTGTAGGCTTAAATGCTTTAGCCTGTAATCAACAATTAAAAATGCTTAATGAGCGTTTCCACTAATTTGCTGTGCCTTGTGATAAAGGAGTCCATGTTAAGAAACACTTTTATTTAAAAGTGCAATTTCTCACTTGCACTGTGACGCACAAAGGCTGGCAATATGCATGCAGACTTTTTAAAAGTGCATTTATAATGAATATTTTGTATGCAAAAAGTCTTTACAGGAAAACTTACAGACCTCGTTAGGTTTTTAAGGCTGCTGAAGACTCCAGAGGTCAGTTCATTATCATCAAGCATCAGGACTTCTAGAGCTTGAAAGCATGTGTCTTCATCTTTAGCCGGCCTACACGTAAACGAAGAAATGCTAAATGTGTGTGATGATACAATTAAAGTGAAATAAGATTTTATGTATCTATTTTCATCAGTGACTTTGGTAAACCATTCAACCCCTCATTTACACAAATCAGCCAATCACAGGGCAGCAGCTCGCTGCCTCTAGCCATGTGGTCATGGTCAAGACAACCTGCTGAAGTTCAATACGAGCATCAGAATGTTTACAGAGGTTGACCTCAAAGAGAGAAAACATCCCTTGACTGGCAGGTCTCTGGGTGAAAGTGTTGTTGATGGTGGAGGTCAAAGGAGAATATCCAGACTGCTTCGAGCTGATAAGAAGGCAAGGGCAACTCAAATATCCACTCTTTACAACCAAGCTCCTGTGAGCTAAGAGCAGGAAAAAAGGGCTGTAAGTTAAACAAGTTCACCAAAACTGGACAATAGAAGACTGGAAAAAACATGAAAGCATTGATCCAACCTGCCTTGTATCAGTGGTTCAGGCAACTGCAGGTGGTGTAATGGGACATTTTCTTGGCACACTACCTTAGTCTAAATGTCACAGCCTACTTGAGTATTGCTGCAGAGCATTTTCATCCCTTTATGACCACAGTACCCATCTTGTGGTGGCTGTCTCCAACAGGATATGCCCTGTCTCCGTCTCCATCTGTACCATGGAGCTTTAAGGCAGTTCTGTAGTCAAAACACTGTCCAAACTGGTACTAGCAAGGTGTACCTAACAAAGTGGCCTGTGAGTGCAGGTTTACCGGATCAGAAGTGTGAATTTGGAGCATTTGTGCTCCCCCTTTTGGTGGGTTTGAAAACTACATTTGTGAATGTTTCAGGAATGAAATGTGTCATGAAATCATAACCAAGGTACTGGATAACTTCATGGATCATGATACTCATAACACTTAAAACATGCCGAGTTAACACAGATTTTCAAAGATAGCCATAAATTATTTCATCTTGGAATATTTTACTAATTATTTATGGGAGCTGGATTCAGCCAGTTTAATGACTACCACTATTGGATTTGTAAATCAGGCAGCTTTCTATACCTAAAGTTTGTTTTGTTGTCAGTCATTTAACACAAAGCAGGGCAGAACTGTGTGTGTATGTGTGTCTGTGTGTGTGTGAGGTGGGGATAGAAGACCAAGACTACACTCGCAAATTCTGTTTTTGCCCAGTACCAATGTGCACATACTTCTGAAGTTTATTCATTTGAAGCTTTTCAGTATAAACGTACATCAAAGTGGGCAGGAAAAACGAGCAAATTCATCATCTGAACTGATGGACGGCTAACGTCTCTTGATCGTGGATGAAGCGTGGTAAAAAATAGATTGCTATTTCAGGCACTTACAGCTGAGTGGGGTCTTGGTGTGAGGAGCCCAGATTAGGAGGGAGACGCTGAAGCTGATTTGCAGTTAGATGAAGGACCTTAAGACGTGTGAGCCAACCGAGAGAAACAATAGCATCAGGTGATAAGCAGTTGTAGGACAAATCCAGAACCTGCGAGGATTAAAATGCACTGTTCGGGTGAACTTAACCACATTCAAAAGAAGAAGGAGAGAAGAAGAAGAAGAAAAATGGCACACATTTAACTCTTCCTCTGAATGTCAGCATCTCTTTTGCACATTCACAGTTAAAAAGCACCGCCGAGTCATCTTACCTCGAGAAGAGGGAAGGCAGCAGCATCAAACATCAAGTCGCTAACCTCATTTAATGACAGGTTGAGTTCTCTTAGAGACACAAAACTACTGAAAGATCCTGCAGCAAAAACAATGGACAGCCTCTGATATGACTTCATGAAAGAGGCACACACAGCGATGCTAGAATGAAATCTGCAGGATAATGTATACATGCATATTCACCTAGAGAGAGGGAGTTAATAGATGCGTTGATGTAAGCCACGTTATCAAACACCTCGAGTTCTTCTGGTTTGACCTGTGACCCCCAGTATAAAGGAACTAATCACAAATGATTTTAACCAACAGGCTGATAAAGGTAAGTAAAAGTAGGAAAAGGTGGCTCTTACAGAGCTTAGTTTCTGCTCGCTGATGTCCAGAGAACAGAGCTCAGAGGGTCTGTCAACATGATGCAACTGGAGCTGAAAAAGAAAATAAAAAAATATCACTGTTTTTCTAACTTTTGTCAGATAAGCGTTTGTGTGTTGAATTCAAGGTTCATACCAGGAAAGCTCTGTCTAATGTGACTCCATGAGAAGTATCAGCCAGCTCGCTCTCACATTTTTTATAAGCTGCTTTTGTTCTCCTACGTTGATGCCTGTATTTTTGCTCCTCTGCCTCCCTGTAAGCTGCAAGCCAGTGCCCAGCACCTATAAAAGCAAAGATGGATGACTAAAACCAAGCCAGCAGGTGTTTTCACACAGGTAAACACTCTTCATTATTGGTTAGTCTCTTCATTCTGGATCTGTCAGTTCTTTTCTCACTGAGCAGTGCATCTGCTCACTAATGCAAATATCTTATGAACCAGTGACATGGCAACAACCCAGTATATTTTGGCTTAGACATGTCAAGATGACCTGCTGAAGTTTAAACTGAGGATCAGAAAGGTGATTTAAGTGGCATAATTGTTGATTCCAGGTGGGCTGGTCTGATTACGGATATGTGGGCATGTATGTTCAAAATTAAACTATGATTTTTGCCAACTATGATTTCTCTCAACTAATCCCACCTGTATACAGACAGACACATACAGTTTAATACAGTGTAGACAGCTCAGTAGACCAAGCACAAATATTATTTAGGGTATGGCCCAAATTCCATTCATAAAAGTGCCCTTTGGTACTGCTTGAACTTCTGGGCCCCTTTTGATAAATAATATTTACTTTGTACTGTACATAGCAGTAGCTCACATTACAGCATTTACAACATTAGAGTAACCAGCTAACTTGGTTTTGGTGCTGTTCGTTTTCACTATATTTATTTCACTAATATAAGCTAGTTACAACCTTGCTTTATTTCAACATACCGTCTCGTCTTCTGTGGTGTGAAGTCCCGGCAGGGAAACAATTTACAGGATAGCTCCGCCCTGCGTCAGCGGTGTAGGACTCTGAAGTCATCCTGACTGCAGCCTAATCCATTTATCACCACACTATGTCAAAAAACTGCTACAATGTGTTTGATCCCGAGCTTCAGTGTAGCTCTCTGTATCTTAGCAACAGCACGTAAGACGAGTACCGCTTCTCCCGTCCAGCAGGGGGCAGTAACATTTCTTTTCTAAGCTAAAGGCGGAAGAGACCGGTGAGTTTAGGTGTTCAAAGATTAACTAAAATGGCAAGATAATACTCCGCCGGGCCAACCTGAGGCATTCAAAGACATTAAAAAAGCACGTTTACAACCAGGAAATGCTTTATTTTGTGTATTGTTTGGCAAATAATTACTCTCGGAAGATTTTAAGCCTGACCTGTGTTTGTTTAAACCGGCTAGTTAGCTAGCTTCTGTGTAGGGCGTCCCTGCGGGGGAAGGCCGTTTTGGAGCGGCGTAGGTAGTGACAGCCATAACTGATATGTAGTCATTATTGCGGTAGTGCTAGTAAGAAAAACACAATCAAATACGAAGGTGGATATATTCATTTGCATAAAGTCGACGTTTAGTTTAGCTGAGAAGCGAACGCGGAAGGGAGCGTAAAAGTCTCTCTCGGTCTCAGGTACGGCTTCGTTTCTGATGAACCAACAGCATCAGTGTCGTGAACATCAGAGGTCTCTGGTTTCGCGTGCGATTATAGACGGTATGATGTTCAGACAAAGATCACGAGTGGGACCTGTGAAGAGCGATCAGTGAAGGTAAGGGCTTTGCTGTGCATGCACGGTGCGAGCTGTTTGTGGCAATGCAGCGGTCTGTGTTTATAGGGAGCTGCTGGAGTGTGAACTCTTCACCGAGTCTGTGCTTTGAAGGTTGTTATAACAAGACTATAAAAGAAGCTAAGGCTCTGTCATGCATTTTAGGACATTTTATTGCTCACAGGAGCTCTGATCCACCATGGGAAACACGTCGTCGAAGGGAGACAGCGGAGAAGAACCTCCTAAAACAACTTTGTTTGAAAGGGAGCCAAGTGGGATAACATACAGAATCCCTGCTCTCGTCTATCTGAGGCACTGTCACACCTTCCTCGCCTTTGCAGAGAAGAGATCCTCACCCTGTGACAATGACGCCAAAATTTTCGTTATGAGGAGAGGCACCCTGAAAGAGGATGGATCCATGCAGGTTACCATTGCCACATGATCACTTTGATTTTCATAGTTGAAGTTAACATGATTTGTTGTCCTCTTTTCAAATGTTGCCTTTGTCATGTTTCTGGGATTTTGTTTTTTTTCCAGTGGTCGTCCAGTCAGGAGCTGTCTTCGGTGTGCCTGCCCAACCACCGCACTATGAATCCTTGCCCGGTGTATGAAAAAAACACCAAAACGCTTTATTTGTTTTTCATCTGTGTGTGGGGCACAACCACGGAAGCGAAGCAGATCCTGACAGGTAAGAACAAGACTCGCCTTTGCTACGTCAGCAGCCGAGACGACGGCCAGACTTGGAGCCAAGTGACAGACTTAACTGACAGCGTGATCGGCGAGGCCATTCACAAGTGGGCCACGTTCGCCGTGGGCCCCGGCCACGGTGTTCAGCTTGAGAACGGCCGACTGATCATCCCTGCGTACGCCTACTACATTCCTTACAGATGCTGCTCCTTCCCCATCCCTTGCACAGTCTACCCACGTGCAATGTCAGTATATAGCGAGGACTTTGGACAGACGTGGCACATAGGTAAGATGCTGCGGAAGAAGTCGTGCGAATGTGAAATGGCCGAGATCATAGACCACGAGGGCAGGAGCCACCTCTACTGCAATGCTCGTAATGCCGGGGGCCACAGGTGTGAGGCTCTCAGTGAAAACAGCGGCGTCTACTTCGACAAGCCCCACATGGCCCCGGAGCTGGTGGAAACGCGCTACGGATGTCAGGGAAGCATCATCGGCTTTCCCGCGCCGGAATTTGTCCCAAACGACGACGCGGAAAGCAAAGCCTGCGGCACGTCGCTCCTGTCACCAGACACGCAAACCTGGCTCCTCTTCATGCACCCGACGAGCAAGTCCAGAAGAAGGGACATGGGTGTGTATTTGAACCGATCCCCCCTGCACTCATCCGGATGGGACAGACCCAGGATCATCCACAGGGGGCCCAGCGGCTACTCGGACCTGGCTTACAACGGGGACAAGGATCAGTTTTCGTGCCTGATGGAGTGCGGGAAAGAGAGTGAACTCGAGCAGATTGCCTTCGTGTCGTTCTCCCTTAATGATGTCATGCAGACAGGCGGCAGGAAAGAAAAGCGTTGAGCGGTCTAACTGTGGTCGCTTTTATTTCTGTGTTAGCAAACGAAGCTCTCTGACATTCCCCCACAGCCTAAAAACAAAAAAAGGAAAAAAAATAGAGAGAAAAACAAAACAAAAAGCCACTAAATATGCTGTGCAGTAACATCCGTCTGTGTTTACTATTGTTCCACATTCTGGAGATGATAATGCATGCATGAGTCGTGTGTTTCACTGTCTCCTTGTTTACATAAGAAAAAAAGTTATTATAAGATTAAATATTATTAATATGCAACAAGCTGCATAAGGAAGAACACTATTCTGAATAGGCTAGGTGGTTTGTTTCAGGCATGCTGTGCTGGACTGTCACTTAGGGGGAAAAAACTGGCTTTGCGTGTAGCATGTTTGATAAGCACTTCATCCCCGTTTGCATCTTATTAAACTGCCAGTGTTTTCTGAGCAGCAGAGACAATTTGCCTACCTCTTTTTATTTTCATACGAAGATCATAGCAGGCCTTGGAAAGAGTTTCCTCCATGCTCAGTCTCTCCTTTTTTACACGTCATGTGCTCTGATTCACGTATGCCTTCTCCACTGTTTGGAACGTGGCCTGTCAGTGCTTTTTCCCCCCCTGCAGGGTCACAGTCGGTGCCATAAAGGTGGCAATAAAACTGGAGGGAAAAGATGCATCCAGCTGACCAACTTCATCTAAGTTTTTCTTGGTTGTTTGTTTTTAAAACATGTGATAGATTAAGGCTACTTTTTACCGCACACATATTTTTTTATGGCATTAATTTTCAAAAGCAATACAGCACTCCGTTATTGTTGATTTCCGGCGCATTGAGCATGACTTTCTTTTCCCAGCGTAAAGTGCGTTGCTATGACCAGATACAACTGGCTCGCTATTGGTTCGCTAATGACGGCATGTGACATCAGATGAGGACTCGCTATTTATGAAGCCACTAGGAATTTGCACATGCGGAATATTGTACCGTGTGACTTTAATGTCCCTCTTTGCCTGTTGTTGTGCGGCAGACAAGAAAAAAACATTTAAAATAAGAAGCCCCGAGGTGGCATTAGTTTAGTTGTGTTTCTGTTGTGGAAAGTGACAAAAAAACCCTGCATGAAACGTGTATTTTAGTAAAATAAAGGTAACCTGTGATCACCTGGCTTCCTTTTTTTCCCTCTTTTTTTCCTTGTGACAATGTAAAGTAATTGAAGAGCTTGTAAAAGCTGACTCAGAGCAGGAAAAGTAAAAGAGATGGTTGTGTGCGTGTTTTTGTTTTGTTCTGTTTTGTTTTTTTTAAGCAGTTTTAAAAAACACTTCAGATGCATTCCCATGGCAGCAAACAGAGGCTGAAGGGCTCCAGCTCGCTGAAATGATGTCGAGGACTTCTGTTGTGAAGCGGCCTGTGGGGAGTTTAATGTGATTCAGCAGATGTGCAAACAGAGGGGGAGGAATTAAGGACAAGCGGGAGCTCTTTATTTCCCCCTCCAGTCTCCCAACTTTCCTAAGTAATACATTTCTACTAATATGGGAGTTTCTGATATCTATCTATATA
>NW_005187465.1:1207665-1247906 GCF_000239375.1 Pundamilia nyererei | reverse complement strand
TGGTAGCAGGTGGGGTCAGATTAAAGGAGTCGAGATTTAACTGGCTTGGCACAGTGGAGACAGCATACATTAGGAGAATGAGGGTTGTATGTGTCCTTGAAGCAAACGATCTGCGTGGACTCTTTTTGAAATGTGCGAAGGAGGTTATTCTATTGGAATAAGTGCATGTGAAACGCTGTCCTGTCCTTGTCTTGGCGAGCCCACTGCAATAACTACAAAGTGTTCGAATTATCAGCAAAGATCCAAATCAACATTATTTTAGCTTGTCTTCCTGTTTCTGACTTCCATATGGTGTCTGTGTAAAACAAATCTTTAAAAACGGTCCCTAAATTAATAAGAACAAAAATGATTTTATGTCTTAGATACTGCAGGGCACTGTATCAAATGTTTCTACTTCAAACAGCGTATAGTTCTTCTTTCTGAATATTTTAAGCAGCAGATTGTTGCACATTTTCATGCTGTGCTAAGTAGCAGGAAGCCATCCTTATTGTAACAAAGAGATATCGCCCAGTGGTCTGTAACACAGCAATAACCTTCATGAGGATTTGGCTGCAGAGGCGAGCCTTACGAGAAACACTGAGCTGGGCTCATTCTCAGCACTCTGATGGAGGCTGAAGGATTTCAGGCTCTTTATTGACACAAATGCAGTAAATGTAGTCGGTGCACGAGTGCTCACCTCGTGCTGACATGGGTTGCTTTGCTCCACTGCATTATTACATTTGTATTAGGATTTTAGTCAACACAGCAGCAGCTACAGGTTACCTGGGATTTCATCACCGGGTCTGACCTCTAATATAATCGGCTCACTGTAGGACCAAAACAACAGCATCTGGGTAAGGTATGAAATGTGCTTTATTAGATGTGGGGGCTTGTTGATCTCCAATGTGCTTCTGAGCATCTTTCTCTCTGTTTTTTCTTCTTTCTTTATAACCTTATCCCCAACTTGTTTCACCGCACAGAGGATGAATCACGTGGCAAGACCTGTTTCCTTCTTCTGTGTTGGCGGTGAGGACGTCAATATTTTTCAGCACATGTGTTTCATCTGTCGCTTCGAGGGCACCTGGGAATCCAGTAAGAGAAAGCCTACCGGTGCTGGCGTCACAGATGTTTTCTGCTCGCTGTAAACATGTGTGGCGTCCCAGCGGGCACGGCACAGAGCGCCGGACACACGGCTGAGTTATTGTTCTCGTACCATCCATCTGAAAGAGTCAGGGGTGAAGAGCTGGCACACATTTAACAAGATGTAAGCAGGGAAATAAATGCAAGGCTTCTTAACTCGCACCTTTCTTGAATTTGTGAGCTTTTTAGTGTTTTAAATGCACCCGCGATTTAGTGCTAACCAAACCCCCAAATGTAATTGTACAATAACACTACAAGGTGCAAATTTGACTCCTTTGGATGTGCAGCTGAATATTTGTGTGGCTCATACTGTAAGCCAGCGCTTGCAAAGTGATTAATCAGATGTGGACCTTTGTTACAAATATAGTCTGTTATTGCACGCAACAAAGCTGCCTGTCACAAACGTCACCATCGTCAACGTACAAGGAAAGGAAAAGTTTGATCAACTCATTGCGTTTCTTCACAAGAAGCGCTAAGGAAAAGAAGGAGCTGATTAGTGTAAATCCACATAAGCACAAACAGTCTTAATGCCAGATTTCACAGAGGGACGTTTTTCCCCCTCTGAGAAAGAACAGTCTGAAGATCTACATGAGTAATCAAAGTTTTTTACGCTTTAGTGAGGAGATTTCGAATTTCTCTGAAACAACACATCTCCCTGAGCCTTTTCACACACAAAAAATCACTATTTCCACGGTCAGCACCCGTCGCCACGCTCGGTCAACTCGTGCTGTTTTGGTGCAACACAAAGAGGCTCTGTTATATCAGCTGCAACACAATGCAGGCTAACCTCAAATGGAAGGAACAAACGAGCTTTGCAGGTACTCAGTGTTATCTGCTGGCTTCTGTTGACTTTAGTTAAGAACATTCCTCTGCCAGTCAGTGCTTAACCACAAATAAAATAAAAATCTGTAGCTGAAAGCTGCTTTATTTTCTATCTGCATAAAAATGTCGAACAAAATAAAACAAAAAATCTGAAGCAATTACAGGTTTAAGTGTCTTAGTCATCTAAGTATGTCCATCAACATTGTGTTGATCATCAAAGTGTACATAAGGAAGCTAAAACCCATCAAGGGAGCACATGATATGCGAGAATGAAGGTTGTGACTAATCCTAGTGCTCGCGGCCCATATGCCGCCTCATATGCAACTCGTAAAATTGCATCGCACATGTACACAAATAAAAGGTGGTCCAAAAATGAACGTGGAAGAGTAGCTAGCAGTTGGGGGTTTAGCGTCACACCTGTGATTAGACTACTCCGGGTTTTGGAAGTACAAAAATCTCATCTGACTTTGTATTAACAGCTGAAAGAAGGGGGTGCAAGAAGCTTGAGTTGGCTAATCCCAATGTAAATGTTTGCACGTTTGCAGGTTCAAAAACCACTGGACTTCATGGAACAGGGTATGTGCTTTGTCCCTTAAGTAGGTTTGAGCAACAGACATGATACATTCAGAATCAGTTGTCTCTTCTCTTATTATTATTATTTTTTGTTTGTGTTTTGGTTTCTCTTTGTTGCAAGACAGTAAAATATAAGTTAGGCAGGCAAAGTTACATTTTCAGGGTTTGATTGAAGGACCTATGTACACAGGAAGCTACGCTCAGTCGAACTGTACATCATGACAGACTCACGGAGAGCCACGTTTCAGCGGCTCCTTTAAGAAAACCTTCATGAACCACAGACTTGAACTTTCTCTTGTTACGTCACCGTCAAAACACATGAGCCTATTTACAATATATTGCAACCTCGTGTCTGCTGAAACAACTCCGGTGTATCAAAAACTCCACCTCGGAGATTAGTTTTCATGGCAAATCACACAAAAAAGGAGAAAAACAAAACAAAAGACACCCCCCTTTCACATTACAAAGTGTTGAAGTCATTACAAAACTAAAGGGAAAAAGACAAAGTGCACAGTATAAAATCTGTCGTGCGTGTGTTTGAGAATGGGAACGAATTTGGAGCGATGCAGAGAGAGAAATGAGCAGAGAAGCTGTGTTTTCAGGCTTCCACACACAAAAAGAAAAGTTAACATTAATCGAAATCTTACCCTAAGTGGTCTGTGGTAAGACTCGTATCACATTTGATAAACTCAGACTTATTGTTTTTATTTCCCATCTTTTTGAAAACGTAACGTTCACCACAATATGTCCCAATCTTTGTGTCAGACACCCAGCAACCTTTCCGCTCAGTCCAGCCGTCTCAGACCTGCGACTCGAGATCAGCAACTCGGCACCGCTGAAAGTGATGTCAGCATCTTTTGACATAGTTTAGGACGATGCAAAGATTATATGCAACATGGACACACAAGCCGTGTCTGCAGACTGCTGAGAGCCTTTAAGGCGAGCGTGCCCAGCAGGACGGTTATGTCGGATAAAACTATCTGACCGCTTAGAGTTTAAAAAATAAATAAATAAATGGCTTACAAGGGCACTGCAAATCTACATAAGCCGTAAAAAAAAAGAAGAAGCCATGCCACATTTACACCCTGTTAGGGCTATTCTGTCTTAAAGGGACATGCGCACAGAGGAGGCAAACGGACCGCTGAGAAAGTAGCAGGGTTGGGAAAAGTCCCTTTGCAAAATGTCACTGGCTTTTGATTTCTGATTGCGAATTTGACAACGTAACAGCACACATAAGTTATTATTATTATTTCAACATTTCTGCCAGACTCAGTTCTAACTCTGTGACCTTCATGTTTGAAATTCATTTGCCAATTTTTCCTTTTAAATCATGTGATTTAAAAAAAAAAAAAGTAATACCAGAGTGGCTTATATGCTGTGTTTTTTGTTTTTTTTATTACTTCACAAGTAATTCATTGTTCCCAACCCTATAAAGCGGTGAGTGTGGCAGAGCAGTCACATGCACACTACGGGAAATGTTCGGTTAGACACATAAGGACTAACCTTTAGCTCTCTGGCTGCTGGGTACTAAACATCACACAGAATAACAGGCAGCTGTGAGGGGAGGAGACTCACACGTCTAATGAAAGCACCGTTCACGCAGTAAAGTTGCATGTTAGGGCAGAGGTGGCCTTTTTTTTTTCTTTCTTTCCTCATTTTAGGATTGACATTTGATTGACCAGCTTTAGCCTTCCTCTATGTTGAAATAATTAGTCTCTGAACAATCAACAGTGAGCAATATATGATCGATTATGTTTTTTTTCTTCCACAATTGAGAGAGTTGTCTTTTTCTTTTTTCCTTTTTTCTTCTTCTACATGATATAATGTACTGCGCAGAATGGATATGCGCACATACTGGAAGCATAAATGTTGCCGAGGACATGCAAGTTGTTGAGTATACAGCAGAGCAAAAAGCGATGTTTCCCCAATTTCAAAGTCTTCTTCATCTTCTCGGAACATCGTCCGTCGCTGAGATTTGAATCTTCAAGCGCGTGACTCTTTCTTCGAGTGTGGCTTGTTTCCCAGCAGGGCGTCCATCTCAGTAACGGTTTGAGGGGTCATTTGAGATAAAATCTGAAAGAAGGGGAGGATGTGTCATCTGCTGTTTTTTTGGGTGGTTCTTTTTATTGCGCACAAAACATAAAAGCATATTTGAATACAGCACATATTTACCCGGAGGGCACCCAGATTCTCAAGAAGCTGGTCTGTATTAGAAACACCCAGAAGTACTGAGCTGACTCCCTCACTGCGCAGACACCAGGCTGTAAAAAGAGCAAACCAGGAAAACTTTATTGCTGGAGGAATTTCTGTTTGTAACCGAAGTAAAGTAGCTGATTTTTTAGACTTCTTTTTAAAAATAAAATGTTAACAGATTTAACCAGTGGTTGGTTTCCATTTGAAAGCCTTAATGCAGACCATACATATACAAAGCACTTAATTAACAAGATCACAGATTATGTAATGTTATTTTCATGCAGGAGACATAGATTTTCAACACTTCTCCCAGAACCGTTACAGCACTTCCTACCTGCGTGTGTACAGTAAGATTAAACATAATGAATCAGTCATTTAAGGAGTGAAAATCATGCAAATACGAATCAATTCAGTCTTAATCTGCAGTCACATGATGCGAAAACAAGCAAAGCTGCATCTCTGTATGTCTGCACTAAAAAATGAAGGCCGTTTGCTCGGATCATACCGATGGCTAACTGTGCAGCAGTGCAGCCCAGTCTGTCTGCCAGTAGATGGAGCTCCTTGATTTTAGCCAGCTGCCTCCGACCCTCCTCACTGTTCACTCGCTCCTTCAGCCACTGGTACCCCTTCATCAGGACCAACATGGAGAAAAGCACTGATTCACACTGTATGCCGATAAAATCAAGAACTATAGTGAGGCTGATGTGGAGCCAGAAGAAGTGGAAGATCAAACTGACCTTCATTGCTGCTCTGGAGCACTCCGGTACACCATCACTGTACTTGCCTGTGATTAAACCACAAGCGAGCGGAGACCAGGTCATCGCTCCAACACCTGACAGAGCGAGGAAAGTGTGAATGAAACTAATGAAACTTAATTAAAAAGAAGAGATAAATGTTGCTGTGGGGTTTTTGGATGCCTGACCGATCTTGTGGTAGAGTTCAGGAAGCTGCACTTCCACTTTGTCCCTCTGGAAATAGTGATACTCTGCCTGCTCGCACACAGGTGGTATCAGGTTGAACTGGCGTGCCACTGAGTATGCCTCCTGGTGCCGCAGAAATGGAAACACAATGCAATGGTAAGTGATCAGCGTTATCTGGAAAAAAGCTGACACTCGTGAATTTGTGAAGAGTAAGACTTTAAGAGTGAGAGCTCAGCACCATGATTTCCATTGCGCTCCAGCGCGAGGTTCCCCAGTACATAGCCATACCCTGGTTTATTACAAACGTCATGGCCCGTACAATCTCTGCAAATCACAGCACACGACATCTCACTTAAATTACATTCATTTGACAACTCTAACGCATCTGATTAAAGCTTATTTCCACAAATAAAACATACTACCATACAAAAACCCTCCATATTTGTGCTACAACAGTAATAAGCGGTTCAAACTGACCTTCCATCGGACTGTTGACATCATTTCTATTGGCAAAAACGATGTCCACATAATCTAGCTGGAGTCTTGATAGGGATCCTCGTAAACCTGTGAGAAACACGAGTCAATTATTGGACTAAGGGTCATAACTTTAAGGCACAGTGATGTTTTGAGCCACTGCTACACAACAGAGAGTCTAATTACAGTGTCAATAGCTTTGCAGTTATTTGGCAATAAACCAAAGTATCAGGCTGCATTATATTGATCTGGTAATCATGCTCAATGAAACGTAAGGGAAGGACCAAAGTTATTACATTTTTTCCTGATTGAGACATGAGTGTGTGTTTGGAATTTCATGGAGTTTCATCCAGTAGATCTATAAATACGAACTTCATGCTGGTGCCTAATCTTAGGCCAGATCACTAAAGTGATTTATTTTTTACATTTTAAGTTTACATGGCATCAAAACAGCATTCAGCTCCTCCCAAGATATTAATGATTATCCTCAGTACAGTGTGCTGGTGGAGGGTAAAATGAGTGATTCTGTTTTATGTTCGATTTTCTGCTTCTCAAATGTTCTGGGCAAGCGTCTAACCTTGGGTAAGTCAGCAGTTGGACTTTTTTTTCCTGAGCAAAGTGAAAAATAGTGCATAGAGTCGAAATCTGAGCGTTGACCCTGCACGCGGTGCAAGCCTTAAGAGCTGCACGTAGTTCACTCATTATGCAACGGCCCCAAATCAAAAGCTTCATGACAATGACATAAAAAAGTCATTCAAGTCCAAGGTAAATGGTCATCCTGCGGCCGTGCTGCTTACAAAAGGAACAAAGACCACCATCATATCCTTTAGCTTTTTTAGGATTATTTTTGGAACCGATGAAATGGCTGGAAAACAGCAATCAAGACATGTACCTTCACCTGACCTCTGTATTTTCTTTGACCCAACAAATCTGATGACAGGCCTCTGAAACATCCTACCCATCAACATCTGTACTATAGCTTCAAAGTGAATGCACCTCATATCCCAATAGTGTCCACTGACATCACAGTTAAAAATGAAGTTGTGCTTACTGTGACGTGTAACACGGAGCTGACTGAGTGAGTCAAACAATGCTCACACTAAAAGGTAAAGGGGGCTCCGAATGAATGATAGCAACCACATCATTAGTGGTTGAAGTAACACACAGGAAAACATGCCATACAAAATAAAGATGCAGTGCAACCTAATAAAGCAAGGCTTTCATTTATAGTCTTTAATGTATAATAAGCCTAAAGCTAACGCAGAAGCAGTTTGTGGCACTTCTGCCTTTTTTTTATATATGTAAATCACCACTTCATTTTATATCAAAGTTCTGCCAGCTGTTTGCTAAGTTTCACCTCAGCTAATTTGAGTCATTGAGTGAGAGATCCCCACAGTATCTATGGTGATGTTGTGGTCCAGCTCCAAATGACCCATTTTCTATTTTAAATTGTCAGTTTAAAGTCAAGCTGCAGAAATATATTTATCCAATGTCTTCTCCTCTCACTGCCAACCAGTCGTGGCAGATGGCTGTCCCTCCCTGAGTCTGTTTCTGCTGAAAGTTTCTTCCTGTTAAATGGTAGTTTTTCCTTCCCACTGTCGCCAAAGCACTTGCTCTGTTCGTCTTCTCCGTATTATTGTAGGGTATTTAACTTACAAAATGAAATGCCCCAAGGCAACTGATGTGTGATCTGTTGAATTTTCTATAAATATAACTGAACTGAAATTTATTTAAATTGCTTTCAACTGGACCAGAATAACCCCTTATTTGGTTTACACTTTGCAAATACATGAGTAGACTGTACCTTCAATAATGTGCTTTCTGGAGAGTCCTCTCTCTGTCTCTGCCCTGTGAAGTTGTGAAAATACAAATCATTGATCCTCAGTTAAAATGATGAATGGAAAGAGGCTGGGTTGAAGAAATGTGAAGAGTCTAGTGTTTTAGTCTTATACTTACTGGCCTCCCCAGTAGATTTTTGTTGTAATGACAAAACTTGAACGTCTGGCAAGGACAGGAGTCGTGAGTATTTTGATTGCAGCATAACATTTAAGTTAAGGGAATCAGCTCATCCTAAATCTAATAGTACGGACAGTCTTTCTCTCTTTCTGGTGTTAAAATTAAAACATTTTATTACCAATATGTGTCTCTTAGGCAGCTGGGTGAGTCAGCCACCATCTCTGATCAGGGAATTTAACATTTTTATCCTTTTTAGTCTCTCTGAGGATAAAGCTCTACATTTTTTCCCCAAGTATGGCTTTCCCTTGAGAGAATTTAATGGTGTGCCGCTATCAAAAGTAATAAAAACATGTAGTAATGCATTTCATCTCAGGAAGGGATTATTAGGGATTATTTAAAGTAAATCTGTGATCTGGTCGAGTTAAAAAGGTTTGCATGCCTGTGAGTCAGTTAGGAAGAATGAGTAATCTCACCTCCAACCTTTCTTCTTGATGATGTTCCCTAGAGTAATTTCCGCCCTGTGGAGAAACACATCATTGGTTGTGACGGGCTGAGGCTAATAAACTTTATTTGTATGTAACGTTTAACGAGAGAGTTGATAAAGACACGCAGACCAAAGAAAACCAGATTAATGTAGAGAAGAAGAATGGAAAACGGCAGACAATAAAGACGACGTCACATAAAAACAGGTTTAAATTTTTGTATTTGCTGTGAGAGAAATCAGACGATTTAAAAAAAAAAAGTTTAATTGAGGCTCAGGAGAGGAAAGTGAAGTCTGACCTTCCAGAGGCGTACACCTCCGCTGTGTCAAACAGGTTCACTCCGTTCTCATAAGCTACGGTCATCAGGTTCTCCGCCATCTGAGAGAACACAAAAACTGAGACTGAGAGAAGCAGACGGCGGATAAATTCCAATTACCCAGAGGTCGTTCATGAAGGGCACTACTCAGGGAGGATAATACAGACAATATCTCGCCAAGCTACAGCAGTCTTAAGGCCTGTCACACATATTCCTGCGATCGTGAACACTGAGATTTGTTTACAGTGCGCCGAACGGTGTTACACAAAAACCAAACGAGTGAAGGTGTGCGGGAATCGATTTCTCATACAAACACAGAGAGAGAATGCTCACTTCATCAGAGATCTGCGATCCAAATGTCACCCAGGTGCCTGAACAAGGAGAGAGAGGGAGAGACAGACAGACGGATTTTATTTAAGAGTTTGAAGCTGAGCTGAATATTTCCCTGCCTTCATCCCAACTTACCCAACCCGAGACAGGAAACACGTAGGCCCGATTTTCCCAGGTTCCTATAGAAAGGGAAAAAAAATCAGGAGGTTAGATGAGAAATGCCTGTAAAGCGCACACACACAAAATGTGTGGGCAGTTGGAATATATCTGGACATACAATCTTCAAACACAGTAAGTAAGATGTATGCATGTGAGTGATAAGCAATCCTCAGTAGGGAGACACTGTGGTTAAGCAGTGATGAGACTAAGAATTGCAGCCTTTCGAGCTACTTGTATCTCTAAGTGGAGTTTAAAAAAGATGGCAGCTGCAATGTTACACTGTATTTAACACACATTTTGTCTTATTTGTTTCTACCCAAGCCTCCGAGCCATCTGAAGTAGTTTCGGTTTATTAATAATCACATCCACTCACAACTACATTACAGCGTTATAAACTATTTATTCACGTCTATGAGTGAGCTGGCTCGCTGCTTTACTGGACACATCAGGATTTGAAAGCTAAACGTCGTCTTAATATGGCGATGTTGTTGATGAGATCCTGATTATTCTGTAGCAGCATGTAACACAAACCTGGTGTCACATGTAAAATATAAGTACGACACAAAATTAAAAACCGGACACAGATGTAATTTTTTTCTAGTCTCCGACACTTCACTCCTCCACTGCAGCTGCTGAGTGAAAGTCTTTCTCGCCTCTGGTAAAATGACTTCCTCTGTCTAATTATTTCTGAACAATTGACCTTTCATCCCTCGTATGTTAGCAGTTCAGTGTATTACAGTGGGCCAGTGAAACACCTGGAGGGGACGGAGCTCAGCGCAGTTAGAGAGTCCCGGCAAAAGCTTCTTTGGTCTGCACCATAAATGGCTCAAAAATGCTCTGTGAGCTAAAGAGGAGTCCATTAACTGACATGCCACATCTGATTATTCAGACAGCTGAATTTTGAAGGGCAGGCGGGGGAGAAGCAGAGAGCTGCATTTCTGACCACAGGAGCATGTACAGCTGAAAATGATGTGGGCTTCATGCTTTGCTCTCCTGTGTGCTCTCCCCCATTCTAATTAGCCGGGGAGCCAGCTGGAGAGCCGGCAGAACTGCAGTGCACCTCGCTGCTCGCCGTCTTTTCATCTCCAGCGCCTCTCCCCTCTCGGCTTGTCTGCCTGCGTCCACCGCGAAACAGCCAAATGCACAAAGACAGACTGTCAGAGCATTTAGACTCAGTCGAACAAGTCCCGCTTTTATTTTCCTGGTCTATTTTCTATTCCCAACCTTATGCTATTTTTAGATTCCTGCATATGTAAGCATTTGTTTCATGCTCTTCATGTGTGTGTGTGTGTGTGTGTGTGTGTAGTGGGGGCATCAGTCTTTATGTGAGCACTCCATGTGGGTGTGAAATACATATTGTTTGTGTCATTACGTTAAACTGTTAAAAAAGCACACAGGTGGAAGGTCAGGAAAGCTATTTAAAGGGAAATGTGTCTGCGGGGTTTGGATGTAGCTGATTCCTTGTATGGTAAGCTGGCTTTTCTTTGTGGTTCGTCAACCAATGACAGCTCTGTCTGTTCTCTCACGCTGACAGCCACTTTGAACACTGGGAGTAAATTTAAATGAGGCACATGGGGAAAACATATTTCAGAGACTGGGTTATTTCAAATGAGCTACCTGAATATTTTACCATTTGTTTTGTTCGTTTTTGTTGGCTTTTCTTTTTTTGTAGTATCCATCAAATCAGTCCTTTTTTGTCTCAACTTTATTTGGATGAGAATAAAGGGGATTTTATTTATTTTTTGTCAAGCAACATTTGACAAGGTGGGGCCAATAACAGCATCCGGAAAAAATATTCCCTACAGTTTTAATCAGCTTCTAAAGCAAAGCTTGAAACTGATTCAAAATTGCTTTTGAGGTAGCTTCTGTATCTGCACACCGGGAGCAAATAAACGATATGGTTTATACCCAACTTTATTTTTGTTTATTACCTTCTTTTTTATTATTATTTTTAGGGAACTTGAGAAAAACTCATTATAATTATGCATGATAGCTTTGAGCTGTGAATTAAGGACAATAAAAATCTGTTCCCCAGCTTAGTCACACACCTTCTGTCCATACTTTCCTTTTCACATTGGACCAGGACGGCAAACAGAAGGCTTACGTGTGAGGAAAAAACACATACCACCAAAACATGAGTCAGCATTCGGTGGAGTGTGTCAAGCATCCAGTGGCATACGGCTGTTACGCAAATGTTTTCTTCTCCTTCTTCTGTTAAATGCTCTTCTATCCGATATGCTTGTTAAAGATGAGTGCATGAAGCTGACAGCCTCGTGTTTGGTGAACGCTGCTTGTGAACGCATCATGACAGGGAGCAAATTTGAAACCGGTGTGCATTACTGGGCGAATTCCACAATTGCCGAGCCACATAAAAATCTCATTTTTATGTCTGTGTGTGCGTGTGTGCTTCTGAGCAATAGAGGTTGTCACTGTTTCCATGTGTGACAACTGGCAGCCCCCTCCCTTGCGCTCAACTCCGCCGCTCTCTGCAATGCTGCAGTCTGCTAAATTACTATCAGTGAGTCTGGAGAAACACATGCTCTGTCTTTCCTCGCACTATCTCCCTATTGACAGTCTTTTCCCACTATCTCCCGCACGCAGTACACCCAGACGCTCGGCCTATATTTCATCTGAGGCGGATGTGAGGGACGCTGTGCAATAAACGGAAAACATCTATGCTGTGCATGTGTCATTATGGGGAGGGGTTCGATGCTTTCACGTGAATATTCACGCTTGATGGGAATTGCATTGGAACGCAGGCACAGTTCCACATGCAGACATGCATGAATGCACTCTTGAGCAGGGCACACAGATGCTTCTCTATAGCCTTTATAAGTAGGTCTTCCAGTGTTTTCTTCTCTATTTTTTCCATTGCCATAAATCATGATCTCCAAACGAGATGATTGTAGCAACTTGGCTGCCTCGTCCATACATTATTAACGCTGGAGAGAGAGAGACAGTGGAGACACACAGGTGCTCCGTCACGGTTTAGTCAGCATTTTAACCTGTGCTGACATTCACAGTTAGTTTTCACCCGAGACAGGAGGAAGACACTATATACAGATGGTTAGGTGCTAATGGTGGACTTTTTTTTTCTCCCCCTTCCCTCTGCAGTTGTCATAAAATGCCACACACATGCTGAGCAGGCTCTTCTCCAGAGGGAAGACCTAGATATTAATAACACTCACGTCAGTTTTATGTGTATGCTTAGACACACATTTTCTGAGCACAGAGTGTGGGAAGATGGTGGACTGTCTGTTCTCTTTCAGTAATGCTGCACACACTTTTTTTGTGGCTTTAAAGGGTCACTTCACCCAAATTACAGAGAACAGATTTTTCTCACCTGTGCCTGCTTCTACCTAAATACAATCAATGGAGTGGGCAGAAGTTATGGCACTAAAAAAAACGCCACCACAAACTTTTACTTTGCTTGTCATTCTCAATAATCCAGAGACATGCCAACATAGCTACATTTTTGGGTTTATATGACAAATGAAACCAAATTAGCCGCATGGCCTGGCACTAATCAAAACCCCAGCATCTAAGAGTGTACTAATTATTGATGTAGCTATTTTTAAAAGCATTAGCCTAAACAATGGACCCTTCATGTAAATGTGATTTTTTTTAATTCAGCTATATTAAAACAGTTAGGAAATCAGGTCTGTCCTAATTATAAAATACACATGCTGTGCAGGGAGCGAATGGAGAAAAAGGGGGCACAAAGACACACACACGCACAATCTCAGCTGCTCTCCTCCAATTCTGCGTATCAGCTGCTGACACTTTATTAGTGGTCCTGACTCTCCCGTTAACTAAAAATGCATGTAATGAAGTGGTGCAGGAAAGAGCTCACACAAGCTGAATTTGACACAATGCGCTGTCATTACTGTTTATTCCAAGTTTGGGAACACACGTGACCTGCGACAAAACAAAACCCCAAAAAATGTTCACTCGCCCCAACATGTAATCAAATGTTAATGAAATTCGCTCGCTGAGAAGGTCGCTGCACTCTGCCTCTGTTTCATGTCCGCTGGCAGACGGATAAAGACGAGTATTTGAGGGATGTGGCGCTTTCCGGATCTCATGCCCCCGTGAGTGACAGCGCAGTGAATTCAAAGTGATTGAATGCAATCGCGAGCATGTTTTTGAGTATCGCGCCGTCCTCCGGTTTTCTTTGGTGTTCCTGTTTCCCTGTGATTTAAAACAGCTCAACTACTTTGCCTTAATGAATTTTGCAGTGTATTACACGGCAGGCAAATGAATGCTACCAAGATTTATTTAAATAAATGAATATATTAAAACACTGAAAAGAGTTTCAAATAAAAGTAAGATTTTAAAAGAAGAAAGAGGAATTGATATCATCTAATTAAATGCCTTTTGAGTCTTTTCCAGAGCATGCGGACACTTGTTCATTAGGCTGCCCTCTGCTCTTACATAATAACAACATGCGGCCATGATGGCTCTGCCAGAAGACAATACCGGTCTTTGACTTTGATGAGACAGCCTTACTCCGAGGACGTGATGTGGATTTTCTGGCCGCGATTACGATGCCTCCCAGTTAAGAGTAAGCCGCCAAATGCAGTCAATTATTGACAACTCTGAGCTTCATCAAACAACACTGACACGCAGGTCACTTTGCATTTTGAGAGGATTAAGTTGCCCGCTGCATACACTTAATCAAGTCCCAACAAGCAGCTGCACACATAATAGCCTAGATATTGCTCAGATGCATGATATATGCAGTAATTATAACATTAAGCACCGTACAGCGTGCTGTAGTAGTGGGTGGCAGATGAAAATAAGCAGCCACAGTTTAGCAGACAGTAAACAGATCATGGTTTGGATTATATTTTGGTTGAAATCAAGCAAGTGAACACCCGGCGTTACTTTGCCTAAAACTTCCCAGACCTCAAAGTGAGTCACTAATCTGCCTAGTCAACTGGAACCCCTCCTGAAAATAAATAAATAAATAAATAAATAAATAAATAAATAAATAAATAAATAAATGTCCCAGAGCGACAGAGGGGAGAGCTGAAGGTCAAGGTTTTTGCAGTCCGCAGTCGTGTTCTCCTCCCTGCCACACAGGCCATTTATTTCCCGTGGTTAATCATGACAACAGCGTGAGGTCAAAATCACTACATTATCGCTTCACCTGCCGGTTACGATGAATATTTTAGTCGCTGCTGGGGATTTGTTACACTTCGCTTTGCCATCGGTGGCACGCGTGTGAACGGCGCGTGGAGTGAAATTAACAAAGCGAGCCGGTGACGCCGCTGTGCCGTCAGAGCGCATAAACGCGGGCGAGATAAGAATCTGAATGCTAAGAAGAGGCACGCGGCGAGAGTAATAACACTCAGGGTAGGTCACCGTCTCGCAGCACTAAATGAGCATGAGATGCGTGTTAAAAGTCGACAGGGCCGCTCGACGCCAAAGCTTCAGCTGCTGCGACTACGCTACTGAGATTTCCACCTTCCGCTCCTCCAGACAACGACACCTCTCTGCATGGCTGAATGTCAGAACACTTCAAATCCTCATGAAAATACATGAAGGCTTTGTTCTCCAGTTTAACATGCAACCTTACCCAGTATCAGGCATTATTATGAACGCTACATCTTCTTTTTCTTGTTTTTCTCTTTATGGTACAGCTGAGGCTTTTGTTTGTCGTCTGCTTTAACTGGAGCAGCATGTCCTAAATGTTTAAAAATGTAGAAACAGCTTGGAAATACATTAGTTTGGCAAAATAATCTGAAATCAGGGAACTTTTGTAGAGCTTAAGATTTTGATCTGTAGCACGAGTACAGCCACATCACTAACAGAGAGCGGTTGCTTTGCACCAAAGCAGATGATAGAGGTCAACTGGTGCACCTAAGGTGACAGAACTTAAAGCTCATTGATTAACAAGGTCTCTATTACTTGATTAATCCTTGCAAAAGCCAAAGTGCAAAAACACCACAGCAATTCCCATCAGGTCACAGACTCTTCATGGAACCAGCAACAGCTCCTCGTCTCCAGTCTTTGGTCTAAGCTGCTGGCTGTGATGTCAAACATCACGTGCGAGTGTCATCAATAGTTTGTTCTCACTCTTCACAATCACATGTCTTTAAGTTTAACTTGAGTTCTTTTAGATACAGTAGAACGGCATTCTTGGGTAATCGCTCCTAAACTCCTTCATGTCTTTCCAGCTGTCCTGAACTTATTTTGATTTTCTCACATCTTGGCTCTTTAACAATAATACTTTGTTTCACAGTTTACTGCATGTCAGTGCTGAATGTTTTATCTGAGTAGGGCTTCCCTATTCACATTCTCCATCTCTCAAGCATGCATTAAGATTTATAGGCATCCGCCACAGACACAGCGTGCCCCGCGGCCATCTGTGAGGAACAGCGGTGGATAGATCTATGGTCTTCTCCAGTATTAATGTAAATCAAATTCCCTTTTCTTTTTTTTAAACTCATACCAAAAAAATGTTTTAAGAAATTCATGATGCTCAGATATACCATATTTTATTCTAACTCATGTAAATTTTAATATGCACAGACACCTTTGTGAATGATGCTTTTAGATAAATTCTCTTTTCAAATATTTAGGTGCAAACATGACAAAAATGTGATTCCAGAGGAAAGTCGAATCATTTTTGGCGTTGTCTGTGAAATGTGCATTATCTTGTCATATCTTTTAATTCAGTTTTCTCAAACTTGAGTGTATTGTGCCAAATGGAACCTTAAAATGGGCCATCTGGACAGTTTGGTGTTGAAAACAGAAGGTTTAGTTACTTTAAAAATGACAGAACTGACCGCTACAGTCACCTCTCCATCAGCTCGAATGCATACCCTGTGGCCACACTGAACACCCAGCATATTGCACACGCACACAGACCCAAACACACACACAAACCAGAATGCTGCAGTGCACTGTGAGGGAGTAAAAAAGGGCAGCATTTGAAAAGAAAACAGTGAGAAGCTTAAACAAGATCAAAGAAAGAAGATAGAGAGAGTCGCAAAGAAAGACTCTGAGCATCTGTGACCTGCCTGTGAGTGATCAATACTTGGGTTAATGAGACAGAAGGGCCACAAAGATGTGGTCAACGCAAGCAGCAGCATCCAGAACTGGAAATAGAAACCAGCGCTGGAGTGCCAAAAAATGCAGTTCCTCAAATGGCCACTTGAGGCTGCCTACAAGAGTGATTCAATCTCCCACTGCGTTTAAACAGCATTATAGGGCATGTTTACAGCCTGGCACATTGGTCTCCTTAACTCATTTTCACCATCTAAATATATAATATAATATAAGTTCATTTATACTCAACGTTATCACCATTGAGCAGAAGCTGGGAAATGTTTCGTCACCCATCGTGACCTCTTCTGTGTGTTTGTGCCCCCCTGGAACATTTTTAATGCAATCATCTGACAAGTCACAGGACTCACTGTGTGGTTAATGACACCAACAAGAGATCTGTGCTCAGGTGTTTTTTGCAGAGTAATATTCTTTTATTCTATTTCTATGTTACTTAGCAATAATTAGCAGATATCTGTTTCTGCGCGATGCAGTTACACAGTCTCTGGACACACCTTTGTATTCCAGCCATTCATCCAAACATGGTCAAATCCGGGACTCCACAAACCGGTGGATGACACCACAGTGGCCATGGCCCACTTTTCTATATATCTATATAGTTCACGGGTGGTTTAGAGTGAAGGCAGAAGCCTGCTTCCTTCCTGACCTCTGTGTAATTGTAATAACGGTGTGAAATGAGGAATGTGCGGCCACCACGACGCCGCCACAACCAGACTGTTGTGGTGCAGGTGGTGGAGCTTTGAGCATACTCAGTTAAGGAAAGGACTGATAAGCGACAGCAGTGCTGGCTGATTAGAAAATAAGACAAAAACTAAAGGCAATGCCTGGGGTGTTGCCAATGGCAACTGGAAGTGGCCATATGCTGTATAGACTTATTGTGCTGCTGCACTCCCTATTAGTGACACTTTTCTAGAGACGGCAGAACAACCGGAAAAATCCAGCCCAATCATAAAGTCCTGTATGTGTGTGATTCTAAAGGGGAAAAAAATAGGAGTGGAAATATCCTAGTTTTGTCCTGTGCCTTATTCCCTTTTTAAGCATCTTATTAAGTGGAAACTAAATTGACTGAAGAGAATGGCAGCAATTCAATCAACCTGATTACCAAGAAACCAGGTCGTTAAAACTCTCCTCCTAGTTCTCGAATTTTACAGCCCAAAGATGGAAACACAGTGTGAGCCTGTGGAAGTCTGCAGCCTAATGTTAAAGTGCATGCTTTGTGCCCCCCCCCCCTTTTTTTTAAATGTATGTTTATGTATAAATACGAGCCTCCTTCATGCATGAGCTGTGCATGAACAGCTGTCCTTGTTTAGCTTCAAGCTCTAATCCATCAAAGGTAAACCACAAGTTTGCCAACAAACTAAAAGAGGAAAAACATACATTGCATTCTTGTCTTGTTGTTTATCTGGTTGGATTTCCTTCCTACTTTATGACTCAGACCTGGTGTGTGTGCAGCAGAGATTTTCTGTGCATACGATGGTCTCCTGCAAGGCTATTTTATGAAAGTACATGTGTTTAAAACCTCTAAGAAAAGCCAGGCGTCCTAGTGTGGTTTCAGGAGAAGCCGTTATTGGAGGAAAGCTTTTTTTGTATTATTAATCTGCTGAAATGAGAAAGAGGCTAACGCAAAGTCTGTGGCTAATGCTCCCATATGCATACTGTCTGAAATATTGTGATAGCATTAGGGCTATATAGTATGACTTATGTAAGCTTTTTTTTTTTTTTATATCCATAAGCGCTTTTAGGAATAAATGTCATATTTTTGTAATGTCAGAGAAGTCATTGCTCTCACTGAGGTGTTTCTCATCTGGCTAATGGATATGTAGGCAGTCTGCACAGTCTGCTCACTGGTGATATGTTTGGTGACAAGCTAACCTCGAATTCACCTCACATCTCAGCAAAGAGACTGGCAGAACTAGGAATAATGAAGGCCCGGCAAGGCAGGTAGAGCCTCATTGTGAAGAAGAGGCCCAACACCTTGTTTCTGGTGGAGGACTTTCACCTCTGGTGGAGGTCAAAAGGCCACAGTGATCAGAGCGAAATAAAAGCCATCTCTCCAACCAATAAAGCTCCGGCTCCTCGTCTCCCCCAGTCAGGCTCATACTCACCTGTACTTCATATTGGTGTGGCGCCCAATAGCCTCCTTCATGTGGGCGTGACCCTGAGGAGTCTGACGAGACCCGGAACCCTCCCTGGTCTTGACAGAACCTTGAGACATGTAGTTGCCATTGCTCCCTTGTCCACTGTTTCCACCTCCGCTTCCTCCTCCACCACCACCACCACCTCCACTTCCTCCTCCACCTCCTCCTCCACCGCCACCACCTCCCCCTACTCCGCCACTGCTCCCTCCAGGAGGTGGAGCGGTGCGAAGGCCACAAAGCCGGTCCTCGCTGCGACTTTTGAGGTTGTGCTCAGTGCATGCAAAAGACACCTGCATCCTGGCAGCTGATGTCTGTGTCTCTTATTCTGAGAGTCTGAGTATAGGGTTGGGTTTGTTTTTTGTCTTTTAAACAAGGAGTCACACAAACAGCAATGTCTACAAACTGTTGGTGCTGCTCGACACCGTTTCCCGTCGTGCTGTTGTGGCAGCGCCGTGATGCTCATACAAAAGGGCTCAGACAGGGCAGGTCAAAGATTTTGGCTCAGAGTTGGAGGGAGCAGGCGAGAGTCCAGCCTCTAAACATGACACACACAGAGTTACCGTCTGCTCAGTCTCCTGTCTGGTGATGCAAACCTGGCAAAAAGGCTCTCGGAGTTTTCACACTCACACGATGCATCAGGGCTGCCCTCCAAAAATCATCAGGGAGCTTGTGTGCTCGCAGCAGTCCTCAGATGAATTTGGGGATGTGGCAGTTCTTGGGAAGCCCCCCCACCCTCCCACCCCAATAAAATCTCAGTGCAATAGATGCCCTCCCTGGAGAGTGGCTTCGTCCGACATAACATGCACGGGCTCTGTATGGCTTATGTAGGGTGATAAAGCACTTGCCAGCTTGCTGTTTTCTCTTCAGCTGAGGTTTGTTGAGACTGTCTTGAGCTGAGGAGCTCCGGAACGTGCCGCAGCAATGACACAACCACAGCTACAGGCATCCTCACACCTCGCGTCGAAATCACTCATATTTCTCCCCCACCTTTTATTTTACTGTCGCAAGGTGGGTGAGCAAAAGGGAAAAAAAAAAAAAAAAAAAAAAAAAAAAAAGATCGGGCTCAATAGCTCGAATTTACATCGCCGAGGAGAAAAGTCAGATCGGGGGTAAAGACACTCAAACCCCACCAATGCATCATCACCAAGCGGCTTCACGCAGCATCCAATTGATGCAACAGCGATGGAGAAAGAAGAAGAAGGGGGGAAAAAAACCCAACAAAATCAGCAAGCACGGAGCCGGTTCATCTTTAGCTTCAGTGTGAGAAGTTGTTCACATACCGGCAGCAGCGGTAACTGTGCACGTCTCCCGTTGTTCGCCAGGATCTCAGGGTGCGCGGATTTGGGGAAAAAATGCCGGCATACTGGCCCCAAAATCAGCTGCAGCAGACATTTCAAACGCTCGGTGCCGCCTCTCGGCTCTCCAGCATCATTTGGAGACCGCCCCCCCCCCTCCTTTTTTTTCCACAGGCTTCAAAACGTTCACGACACACAAGCAGTGTGGGGGTTTGGATAGATACTCCCTCTCCCTCCCTTTCTTTCGGGTGTGATCCACATTTTTTCATCACACCGATGCGCACACATTTCATCACAAAGGCACACATTAGGCTATACTTACTCAACCCCCTCCCCAAACCATCTTTTTTCCCTCCATAAGGTCCAGAATTCTGTCGTCCCACCACTCCCATTATTCCTATTCTTCCTATGCAAAACATTGCCCTCCCCAATGATAGCTTGATTTGCCATCAATGACCCAATCACCAGAATTACACTCATTACTACCTCTGAGCAAACAGAGGATAGATGGTTTCTAAGTTACAATACATCACATCACGGGCATAGCACGGCAGGGCATATCAGATCATCCTGCAGCCCATCATAATGAAATGAAATGGATGTGTCATTTTGGTGGCCAAGCAATGATAATAGCCCCTTCCAGGCTTTGTTTACCATCTAAAGTGTGATGCCATATCCTTAGAGAGGACTGTCAATCCAAAAGGCTTTACTCTGTGGTTAGTGCTCGCCCCGCTAAGTCTGCTTCACACAGCAGGACGATGTGCAAAATACCCCACATTTGTCACCATTGTCAATTTAGTTTCACATCTAGTGTTTTGAAGCAGATCTGCAGTCCCAGAGCAGATTGCAGGGCATCCACTGCCAGCAGAATGTGACTTTGAGTTGGCAATCAGCTCTTTCTAAAGAACCATTCAGCACAAGTTTGGACGGGGAAGTTTCCAGCTGTACAGGCAGAGAGAAAATACGAATGCTGCCCGTGGTGGCGCTTCAAAAGAGGAGAAGATTTAATTACTTCCACTTCACTGTTAAGGCGCTTATTTTCCAGGAAGCACATTATTTTTGTATAGCCAAACTTTTGCATAATCATGTCGACTTCTTTATCTTCATCTCCCTGTAGGCTTAACCTTCCCCTTCACTCCAAATAATGGCCACTGGCATCGCCGTATTACACAGTAATGACACTGACTCAGTCTGTTCTCCACTTCAGAAGCTTACAGCGTTAAAACCTCGGGACACAACCAGCACTTGTGAGCCTCATGTTGAAGTATTTGGGTGGACGAAGACCAAAAATGAGCACATGTGTGGTGCATCCTTATTTTCCTAGTAATGATAAGGTTATAGAATCAAATTATCAGAAAATAAGGGGATACAGTAGATGGCTTTTTTTCTTCTCAAGCTGGATTATACAAGAGCTTCTATAATTTGAACGTCCTTGAAAAGGTAGGTTATTCATGCAACTCAGACTCAGCGTATAAACTCATCACAAAGTGTGACTTTCTGAGCTATAATCCCCTAAAATCTGCCAAACCGCACTTTGATAAGTGCTTGCAAGCATATTCCTTTAATGCTACAGAATGAAATGACCTGGACTTGCCTGTCACCCTTTTGGCTCCATTTTCACTTAAAAACAGAACAATTCGACGTAACCTGGTAAATAGAGAAATATATAAATGTGTAAATGTCTTTTTTAAAGCAGGATGAAGCAAGAAAACTCGTCTCCCATGGTGGTGTTCATGTTGGTTTTGACACGCTTGAACTAAAATAGCACTAAAGAACGCTAAGAAGTCTTTGCAGGTGTGCCTCAACATGAAATTCGCATGACGTTCTGAGAAAGCTGATGGCGTTGACCCTGTGACTTTGAAGGCATCTTGTTTCTCCTCGCGGTTTTTATTCAAAAGTAATTCAGCTCCTCGAAAAGAGGACAGAATTCCTTTGATATAATCCATGAAGATTCACACATGTTCGAATCTGTCTGACCTATTAGCTTCGTTTCATTCGGCCCTCGTTGTCTGTTTTTCAGAATCTAAATAGCTCACATTTCTGCAGCTCAAATGTTTGCAGCTAAGCCGGGAAAACGAGAAAGAACGTCAAGGTAGATGCTGGCTTCTGTTTTGATTACAGGTAATCATTTTCTGTCAGGAGGGAGTCCAGATCTCATGCAAATGAAGGCGCACAGAGGCTGTGGAAACAACTTCCACTGCAGGCTCTGTGGGGCAGTTCAGTTCAAGTGATGGAAGCGGTTCTGCCAGAGGTGGTCGAATCAACTGAATCATACTCTGGTACGCCGTTAGTTTGTTTCAGCTATCAAAATGTACGCTGCCAGTACAAATGTGCTATAAAGTAAGTCCTAGATCTGAGCATAAAAATGATGTGAAATCGCAACTGATACCCCTTGGCCTGCACTATTGTCCCTCTTTCTGCTTTTGAGTCATTGGTCACAGACTTGTCTTCACACCATGATGACGCTGCCACCTAGAGGCAACTGTGCTGGAGACTAGATGTCTGTGTTTGCATGTTTTGGATGTGTTATAGCAAATAAAATGACAAATGTAATGGAATCTGTACTCAGTATTTTAGTATGATGGTGTTTAAGCAGTTATAATGAAATATGCAGCAGCCTGGCCTGTATCTTCCTCTTCTCTGCAAGCACCCCACCCCTCCTTTTTTCAGGTCTCATTCAATTTACAAAAATCTATTTTTCCCTAGGTTTTTGGTAAACTGACTGAAGAGTAGCCAACACCACCGTTCATTCGCCTCCACACTTTAAACAGAGAGATGCACGCGGTACAACAACCAACCGCCCGTCCCCCGCTGTCAAATCATGCATCATTAACCCCAAACTTCTGCACCACTGATGCCTGACCCCGTCAGGCTGTTTTTTGGGAAGGCTGGAATTAGACAATGGCTCACGTACAACTCACATTAGCGTTCCTGAACAACCGGATGCTTCTGCAGCCACGTACACTCATCAGTCCTCTGCATTGAAATCTCATCAAACGCCTGATGTTTCTTTTTAGGTCACCAGTGAGAAAAAACAACAAAAAAAAATAATATTTTTTTTCCCCCGTCTCTCGTGAATGATGTCTCCACTCACTGCCTTTCAATTGCAGTCCTCTCCAAACACTCAATTACATCAACGCATTAGTAATATGTTAGAAAAATATTAACCATGTATTAAAATGGATCATCCACGGATGGCTGAGTGCTCGGGATGGTCTCTTATTATCTCTGTAAAATCCAGACATTCAGTGTGAGTCCTGCACTCGCTAAAAAAGCAGCCGAAACCCAGACCTGAGTTAAATCTGCAGCCTCGTGTAGGCTGTACATTCCAGTTCTTTATTATTAATAATTGCTTTTATTTTTTATTTTTTTAGTGGCCTAATTAAATGTACTAAGTCATAACTACAAACTCTAACTGCCTCATGGTTTCATGCTGTAAAGTCTTCTCCTCATACCTGTACGGCATTGCAGAGCGCTCAGCCTCGCACTCAGCCAGGGAGAGGCCACATTCTCTCAGGTACAGCTCCAGCCGGCGTCGCTCCACCAGTCTGTGGGCTGCCTCCAGGATCTGAGAGGCCAAGGCCTCTGACTCAGTCTTCTGTTCCGAGCTCTTGCTGCTCCGGGTCCCAGCCTTGGCCACAATACTCCCCGAGGAGGTCGACGCCTTGGGCTTCTTACTGATGCCATAGAGGTCCTCCACGGAGTATTTCCCCCCCTTACCTCCTCCGCTGCCACCACGGCTGGCAAACATTGTTGCCTAGATTCCAGCACCCCGACTGATGAAATGGCTCTTCGATTCTGCTTTGCTTACTTTTTCTTTCTTTTTTTTTGTTTGCCTGCTACATCTACTTTAAACAAAAGCTGCTTCTAAGTTTGAAACAAAATAACAAGGCAGTGCTATTTTGATGGAGTTTCATGTAGATTTGAAGCATCCGGCCCGAGGATGTGTCAGACATCAAACTGCTGGAAAGGAGAACTTAAAGCACCTGCGAAATATTAAAAAAAAAAGTCTTGATTTCTCCTTTGTGGAGCCTAATTCCAAAATAAAACAAAGCCAGTCCGACATGTCAGCAGCAACACCCAGTCACAAACAATGACTCCTGCTGATGTGAGGTGCGTCTTTGAGTAAAAATGGATAGGAAAAGCAATCAGTATCTTTCTCTCTTTATCTCTCAAAGGAAGGACAGTGGGGGGATTTGTGTCGAAGCACCACCAGCTTACATTTGCTCAGATTAAGAGCGCGCCCGGATGAAGTGTCTGTTCTTCTGTGACTATAATCAGCGGCGGCTGTGAGAGTTCAGCTCGCTGACCTTTTTCTTCAGATATAAATTAATAATGACTTTTTTTTTGTTTTTCATACCTGCATGGCTATAATTGATCAGTTGATCTGCAGCGGCGCTGTCATCATAACCAGCACCCTTGCTGCCTTCGAGCCCTCGGTCCCTCAAACAAAGCGAGGGTGGCATCCTCTCAAAGCCTGGCACCGGCTTCAGGCCACTGCTGAGCGTGATATTGTCGGGGTCTGGGTTAATGCGCGAGCCAAACCTCCTGCGACAGTTTTTCACACAAACCATAAAGCAGAGCACAATGTGTGAAACCCTTTTTCACTGGAGGGGAAAGAAAAATCAGCGGCTACTGGTGCCCTGTTCATAAAAAATTAAACATAAAAAAGGGCAGGTCATCTTTTGTGCACTAAAATGAAATTGAACTGCTGAAAAGAGAAATACAGACAGACAGAAAGCGTGCGGTTTTAAAGAATGATGATGCAGATAGAGAGGATTAGTTCTCTCCATCAGCTTTTCGACAGTTTGCGCAAAGAAATCCACCTTCTAATCTCCTCCGTGCATGGCTGTTAAGTCCCAGCTTAAAAGCCAATATCGGAAACAAAAATGAAATTCGCATCAAATGTGAAAATAATTAAGCGACTCCCTCACGCTGTGAAATATCTGCAGGCCGTTAGTTAGATTTGATATCTATATCTTTTCCTTTTATTTTAAATTTGATAGGAAAACAATCAGATCAGCTGTGATTCATGTTTCCAAGTTGGTGAAAATGTTTGCTTGGATCTGCTCTTATTCAGCAGTGGGTTAAATGTGGATTATTAAAGCCACAAAAAAGTGCATCAGTATCTCAGACGTCTAGCTCAATGATTAACTTCCAGCCCATTCATGCATCTGCTTAACCATCTCTGCCCCTTCATCTTCCAGCTGCCGTGGCGGTCAGGCACTGTTCCTAAAGTGCAGTCCTCCCTGCGTTTGCTGTAGTGGCTTTCAGAGCCAGAGATCATCCGGGATTAAGCTGCTACAATCACTCATTCAATTGACCACAGTCACACAGGCAGTTGGCAGAGGTCAGTGTCAATCATAGCACTCTGTATTTCCTCAAAGTAGTGGATTTATAATTATGCGTGATGTCACGAGGGCCAGATGATAGAAATTTACCTTTTGATTTCAAAGAGAGAGAGAACCTGCTGTCTGCATTGTATAACTATCACATATCTGGGTTAGAACAGCGAAGATTGTTTTTAGTTATCTGTTGCGTAACCGCGCAAAGATAGATTTCGTCAGTCTAACAATATAGTAACCCAGGAATGTAGAGCGCGATGGAGTCAAGCTATTTGTTGCCACCTTGTACATGCTGTACAGTGATGAGAAGGAGGCGAGCTTGCTTGTTTGTGTGAGTAGTAGGGCTGCCTCAGATGGAGGCATTTTCCCTACGGTGTACCAGAAAGGCCTTTCATCTTAAATCACGCCCGACTTCAGTGCTGTTCACCTGCTACTACTTTTATACAGCTTGTCAAAGCAATCTGTAAATATCAGGCAGACACATCAGGAATTCCCACTTAGGGGCCCATACAAAAATCTTCCCCTTAAAAATGAAAGACAAGCTTACATCAGCAGGACAAAGTTTACCAAATCCTTTAAGACTCTTACGAATCGCATCGTAGGCTCAAGGCTGGGTTAAATCCAGACAACAAGAGGAGAGATCATATTTTGCCTAAAAAGAAGAGCATGTTTAAAGCTAGGGAAACATGGTGGTTACAATTAAAGGCTCACTGTCTCCGCTGCCAGATGGAAACAATGAACACGGCTCTCTCGTGTATTTGTGTCCAGCGTTTTGCTGACCCGCTCCTCCACCCTGACCACCTCCCTGTGCTATAACAGTGCATGACTTCATCCATCCCTTCTATCATAATTACTACAACTCCAAGAGGGCTGCGTCTCTTAAACGTAAGCGCATGCTGATTCAGAGGCACTAACGCTCTGTCTTTACTGAACCCTGTATCTCAAATAATTGTTCTCAGTGCTTAAAAAGCACACGATTCTCTAAATGCATTTTTTTCTTTTTCTACTTCTTAAACTAAAAGTTTAATGCCGCAGGACTCATTGGTATAGCTTTTTTGTCTTGTGTGGTTTTCTTTTTGTTGTACTGGCAGGCATTGAGGTGTGGTCATGTGTGTTATTTATGTAGGTGTGGCTCTTACTGCTGTTGTTTTTTTCTGTGGTCTTTGTTTTCTTTTGTTTGCTTTAACGCAGTGCATAATGTAGTGTAGCCTAGGTGGGGGGGAAGAGAGAGCAAAGGACCATTATTGTTTAAAGACAAGTACACATTCGACCTACTCGAAAAATAGTTCAAATCCTATCAGAAACTATGTTTACAGAGGCGATAGTTGCACAATACACCGATGTGAGAGGAGGACTTCGTTTTGAGAGAGCAGGCGCCTCCTCTGCATCCTCTCAGGCCTAAGCTCGACCCACTGAAACATGACTCTGCTTTTCCTTTAGGGTGTCAGAGTCCGCCATGGCCACCAGGCGGCGACAAAGCAGCGCGGGTGAGTAATGGTGAGCCTGCCTCAAAGTTACCTTGCAGGAGAGCTGCTCCTCTTTCTTTGTGATAAGCTGTTGAACGCCCAACCTTTAAAACTCGAGAATAACAAATCTGTCCGGATGGACGACCACAGAACAGATTCGGAATCAGAATGTATTTATCATGACTTCAGACCTCTCTCCGCCTCTGCGTGACGTTGCCAGCCGAGACAGTGGCGCAGACTGCACGCCGTGTTTACAATCAGATTTTCCGATTGTAAAGAGTAGGAGTGATATTGGGTCAGAATATGCTGAGACACTGTCTGCGAGGCTCAGCCCAAACCTGCACAGACAGCAGCTTCAACCCTTATCTGATAAGCAGAGTCAGGACGCATTTCATGCTTTCATGTTTACCGAATGATCAGGGTTGAACGCGTGATTCGTAAATAAACGAGAATTTAAAGCATGAATTATTTTCCTCTCAGCATTAGAATAAAAATCAAATAAACCAAGTTTTTGCACACTAGAGGGCGCTCAAAACACAGTAATACAGATCTGAGAGAGCGAGTGTGTGTTCACGGTTATTTCTTCCATTCTGGGTACGATTTTGGTTGATGGGTGATGGTATAAGCCCAAGGTTAGTTTCCTCATTTCTGTAATCTGATTACTTTCAATACTACACCCTTTCCCTCAAACGCACACAGTTTATGCTTTGTATTGTAAACCTTGTTGTATTGCATCCAGATGCTGGTTAAATCATAACCATATGCTCCATGCTCAGATTTCTAAGTGGGCACACACACACAAACACACGCATACATACACTTTACTACCCTCCATATTGTCACAATTTGAGCACACCCCGTCCCCCCACAAATGTGCTCATGGGGTCAGTACTAAACGTGAGTGGTCATGTTTTTGCAGTATAATCAATAGTTCTGACAGGCTGTCGTTCCAAAGCAGGCTAAAGGAGTGGGTGTAGGTTCAGGGAGGAGGGCCACAGGGGATCAGGAGGGGGTGCTTTAATCCTTAGACCTGCTGTGAGGGGATACGCATTCATGCAACTCCTCCAAAAAAAAAAACAAAAAAAACTGAAGAAGGCTTTACCTTTGCTTTTGAAAACAAAAATGTGCTCTCAGTGCAGATGTGTGTCATTGTTTACTGGAATATTCTGTGTTTACTGCTCATTTGCTTTGTAGACATTTATGAAAACAGCTCATTCAGGCAATTGCTCGGCAAACTGTGATTTAAATGTAGAAGAAGAAGGATAAACATTCAGTTAGGGTAAACATCTATGGCCACAATACAAATATAAAGGCCAAACCTTACTGTAATTATGAAAAAGAGAGAAAACAGACAAAACTAGAAGCCCTTTTGAGGCGTGGTAAAAATAACCCTGTGCATGTTTTAAATTGCTGTTGTTTGGTAGTTTCTCTAAATCCTCAAAGTTCTACAAACTTTGTCTGATTGAATCAAACCTCAAAAATTCCCGGTGGTCGCTATGAAGTCTGTGTGTTCTTTGTTAGTGACAAGGTGACTGTGGGTGCATACACATTTCCGCTCAGGGTAAAGATTCATACCAGTGGGTTCAGAAGTGTGGAGGAGTTATGATGAGTTAGGACTTAAAGGTGAGACCTATAGGAGAGGTTAAGCGCAAGACTGAAGAGTAAAGCCATCAATCTGAGTTCACAAAGGGTAATCAATCTCACTGATCAGAAACAGCTTTCACATGAGATGTTTGCCATCTCCTATCATGGCCTTTTCTTGAACTTTCCCTCACTTCAGACACATACGCAGAATCCTTTTTGCCACATGAAGCCCCACGAGTTTTATTTCCCTCCGCTTAACATAGTGGTCCTTGACGCATGTGGCTTGAGTTTTAGAATATAGAGTGATTCACATGAAGACGATAAGAAGTGGGAAGGTCACACGACTTTCATTTCCTCACAGAAGGCAAGAGGCACATCTTAGCTGAGTGGAAAACAAAAGGGTGCCACGGGGGAGATGGATGGCTGCTGAAAGCTGACAGAGCAAGAACCAGCAAACACCTTTGGAGGAGCCATTCACTCACCCTGAAGGTGATGAAACCCATATTCGCATTCTTCATCACACTAACACCTCCATCAAATGTGGTCTCTTCTGTGAAGTGTGGTTGAGAAGTACATAGCTATATATCAGTATCACTAAACTATATATAACTATTTATACTATAAAGTCTTTTTTTGGGGGGGGGTCCCAGTGGTGGACACAAGCTTTCATAGCTTTGAGCAGAAATGTTATAAAGAACTTAGATAATTAAAAGTTGTGCAAAAAGGAATAAAAACAGCTTATAAAAGTACCTGAAAAAAAAACCTAGAACAACAAAAGGTAGAAAAAGCTAGCTAAACCTACAGCTAACTGTTACCTAATAGTCTAGGTAACATAAATGTTTATCCAGTGTTAGGTAAATATACAGTACTGGATAGATAGATGTTGATATATCCAATATAGCTAGAAATTATTTAAAAAATGAAAATCAAAGTGTTAAACTCTCAAAAAAAAGAGAAAAGAAACAACCCTTACTTACAAAGATGCATCGGTTAGCTAAATGTATAGCTAGTAGCAAATATTAAAATATAAAACAGCTGGATAAAAAGAAACACCTAGCCATTTTAAAATCTTAAAACAAATAAAGGGTTGTTTGAACTGCATCCTAACCCTATTTAACCGCTTGAATATTCGTTCTTTATAAGTAAACGATCCATCTGTAGGTTTAGCTAAGATATACTCACCAACCATGTTACTGGGTACACCTTGCTAGTACCAGATTGTACTCCCTCTTGAGTTCAGAACTGTCTTAATTTTTCATAAAGGTGCTGGAAATATTCCTCATGCACAAATATTTACTACACCACATCCCAACAGCTTACTATCCCAGACTGTTGTTGCCATATCACATGGTCCATAATAATACCGGTATAAATTCCTCTGTGGCATAAAAGTACTATATCGCGATATCATTGCTATAGCAACACCATGGGTTTACATTAATGCTTGGCAGTAAAACACAGGTGTCAGTCTCTGATGGCATTTTAGTACCTAAAGAGGGAGCGACTTCAACAACCTCCAACAAAGCACAGTCAGAACCCTGTTCTCGCTAAAGGTGGAAGCAACAAAGTCGTTTCACCGCTTGAGGCAAAAACACTGTCGAGTACAACCAGGTTGCAAAGGATGAGATACTAGCAGCTGGTGATGTGTGACCCAAAAGTAATCAAATGGCTCGACCAAGCATCACAAGCTGCGCTCCATACGACAGGAAGAGCAAACGGTGGATGGAAATTACTGATGGAGTTACATGGTGGAAAAGCAGGGCTGTATGCAGCTGGTTAAAAAAAAACTCAACCCAAGATAACACATTTCAGGTAGAAAATATATTTCTGCGTTATTATCTGTGACAGTATGGTGCAGCTCCTGACGAGTTACAAGCTTAAGTTTGTCTAGTTATTGTTAAACTAAAGTGTTAAATTTCCAGGGAAAACGCTGCCTAGGCTACCTTTTTACTTAAGCGTGACTTGTACCATCGTATGCTGTGCTGGCTGCACCTTATTTCAATGGATTCACACTTCAGTCTGTCGTCAGAGACAGTGGCTCATTGGAAAACAAGGATGGAAAAACGCCCTTTATTTACTTACACGTACAAATGCTGCTGCCTGAAAGGTGCAAGCATCCATAAAAAGTTCCTTCAGTATTTTTTCTATATTGTCACAAACATCATTATTACAAATGTTTTTTGAAATATCTTGATAAAATTTTGTGGGTACATCACCCACCCCTACTGTTGTTTGGGCCATTCGAGTACACCGAACTCACTGTCACGGTCAAGAAACCTCTTTGAGATGATTTCAGTTTTGTGATGTGGAGCATTATCCTGCTGGAAGCAGTCATCAGAGGATGGGTACCCTGTGGTCATGAAGGGGTGGACATGGCCACTAACAACACGCAGTTAGACTGTGGCACTGAGGGACCCAAGGTGTGCCAAGAAACTACCCCTCCACACCATTAGACCACCAGTCTGAACTGCTGATACAAGGCAGCATGGATCCCATCATCTGAATATGGCAGCAGAAATTAAAACACATACATTTTTTAAATCTTCTTTTGTTCATTTTGGTGAATCTGTGGGAGTTGTACCCTTAGTTGTCTGTTTATAACTAACAGTGTGGTTTCCTGCCGTGGTACCTCGTCTGCTTCGGGGTTCAGTGTGTTGCACATTCCAAATGTTCTTCTGCATACCTCGGCTGTAACGAGTCGTTCTTTGAGTTATTGCTGCCTTCCTTTCAGCTTGAAGCGGTCTGGTCATTTTCCTCAGACCTTTGGTATCAACAAGGTATTTTTGCCCAGAGAACTGTTGCTCACTGGATATTTTTGTCTTTTAGAGCCATTCTCTGTAAACCCTAGAGATGATTGTGGGGAATAATCTCAGTTATTAGTTCATCTTAGTTATTCAGTACATTTAAATACATTTAAATAAACCCAAACGATTTAACTGTGAAAGCAACAGCCTGACAGTAGCTAATATAACAATATTTGAATACTCCTCTACATCAGTACTGAGGAGACAGCAGGGGATTCTGGTCTAAAAGTTTACATTGATTAAGTGGATTAACTACATGATTAAAAATACTAGACTAATTCCACATAAAACTGTACTGCAGCATGAAAGTATAATTAAATTCCAACAACTTTTATTTGATCAGGTGGGTCAGCAAAGAACAAATTCTTATTTACGGCAATGGCCTGGCACAATCTCCTGCAAAGTCAACAGAAATGCTGTAGAGCAGCGAGGAGTGACAACTTTTCCAGTGATCAGATTTAATACGAAACAGAGTGGAAGCGCTCTGCCGAGCAATGTGCCTCCGAAATCACAATGCGTACACAGGTGAAAAATAATCTTAGCTGGCTGCTCGGTGGATTTGCTCAGAAATATTGGGCCATTTTGAGCAAACTGTCTGGGAGTCATCTCGGGGAGGAAATCTGGCAGCTGAAGCGGAGGGAGAGCGGCACAGGAGTGACAATCTCCAGCCTAAACTTCCATCTTCAGATAAGTGCTGTTGTGGAAAAATCAAACCAATGCTGCAGATCGAAAACGAAGACTAATGGAAAATGAAATTAGACAGCGGTTTCCAAAAACTGAAGGGTGGAATGATAAAGCAGCTCTGGGGCTTTCATGAGGGATACTTTGGGGGGGGGAAGGGTTTGCTCAAAGCAAACTTATTTATCCGAGATTTCTGTGAGATAGGATAATCATTCAAATATGGGTATAACGTGTTTTTGTCAGAAGCTCAAATCCAGAACATTTCAGACTCAACTGTTTTAAATTTGACGTAGATTTTAAAAAAATCAGTTTTCTGAGTCCTGCAGTGTTGTGGGAGTGCACTTAGCTGGACTAAACCGTTCCCAATACACATTTAATGTGTGTACTCTCAGATTTTCTGAGAGTTTTACTCCTCCAGACAGGGTGAAACCATTTCAAATCACCTCCCTTCCCCCTTTCCTTTAAATCCACATGTACCTGTCCCTCTGGGTAGCCCCCCACCCACTGCGACCATGCACGCACACACACGTTCTCCACACTCGAATGCACGCAGGAATGCGAGGGGAATGACACAATCCACCAAATGCTAAAAACTTGCTCGGCCTGGTCTACTCAGTGCCCGACAGCAGCCCTAATGAATGGCCATTCAGATACACAGACAAAGCTGAGGCTGGATTTGTACTATGCAGCAGGGTCAGGGGTCACTCAAAGCACTGACAGAAGTAGAAACCACATGAATGCCTATCTCTCTCTTTCAAGCACTGAATCACTCCCAACACTGGGATTCATGCAAATCAAAATGCACCGTGGGGCTGAAAATAAACCATAACAACAGTCAACAGTTACTCATCTTTTTCTTAAAAAAAATAAATAAATCTGTACTTGCGCAGGTCTATACTTTGTGGTCCACACCAGAACAATAGAACAAGAGGAATGAGTCAGTAACACAGAGATAATCAAAGCACATTAATCAATGAGCCTAAATGCTTTTGGAAGCCCTGGCAGCTTAGCTTGTTTATTGTAGCTTTGGAGATGGGAGAAGAAGAAGAAGGGGAGAAAAGTGTGTGTGAGAGTTTAAGCTTATGCTGTGCCATAAGCTGTTCTCAGCCCAAGGCACAGGAGAAGAAAAGAACATCTCTTCATGATTAAAAGGGCTGAGGACCAGGAAAGGAAACATAGAAGAGGACAAGCTTTGAGCCCTCAGGGGTAAAGGCTCTCTGGAGGAACAGAAAGCAAGAGGAAAAGCTGCGAGAAAGCAAAGCTGGGGACTCATTTGAGTCCTTGCGTTCTCTTGTTTCCATCTCATTATTAAAAACGGGCCAACTGGATAGATGAGGAGGGCTGACACAATGGAGACAAAGAAAAATCCTATTAGACATTTTACTTACATGATCTTAGGCAACACATTATTTAACCAAAGATTAAAACGAGACAACCAAGAAACATTTATTTAGTTCACATTGAGTAGCACTGGAATAAAAAGGCTCAAAGACATCCAGAAGCATCAGTGCGCCTTTTGACAAAAGTGTAGCTGCTTTGTTGCGTGCTCATTTTTTTCTTTGAATCTGGGACGGGAGCGAACAGGGTCACTGGGACAGCCTGCTTTACGACCGGAGACAGGTAAACCATGTGGGTTATCACTTCAGGTCAGATATGGACCTCCTACGACATCCTTTTATTTAAACCGTTTCCATGCTTCGCTTGCAGTGAAAAATGAGCGTGGCTATCTACAAAGCCCTTCTGACATGTTAAACAGCTGAGAAATGATGGTAAATATTCATATTTACCTATATACACGGTGGATAAACATTATCATTTATTCAGAGTTGCCATTATTGAGATCTTCAGTATGAAGCCTACAAAGGAACGTGTTGGTCTGCTGTTTGTCACTGGGTAAGTGTAAGGTCATAACCAGCATCACATTTCAGGTTTGCGTTGCATATTTCAAATGACTGTTATACACTCTGGGACTTTAAAAACTCTCTCAACCCTAAAAAGTTTAGAAGAAGCGATTCAGTGCACCTGAGCCATTTCTGTATGTTTTAGTAGCCCAGGTGTATCCTGAAGCACTGCTATCTAGTGTAAAATACACATAAATGTCAAAAATTCTGGTCTCATCCTTCAACATTTGCAACATCTTTGAGCAATATTTCAACATTTTGAACTCCAGTCAGTTAAATGTTTATTTCACAAGATACTGATGACTTCAAGCTGTTTCTGCGGAGCTGTGGGGGAAAAGTAGAAAGCAATTTGCAGATCTTACTGCTAGCTGTGCATCCAGTTTCCACATTCTGGGTCTTTTTTTTAACCCTTTATTTTACCAAGACAGTGAAGAGACAGATTTTTAAAAAGACCAGGGGGAAGACATTAAGTAAATAGCCTCAGTGCAGGCCTAAACCCTGACCTCCGCATCAGCCTCTCAGCATATGGGTTACCCACTCAATCCGGTGAGCTGACCACTGCCTATTAGCATCCTTTCCCATGTTCAATTTTATTTTGTAGCACTGGAGAAAAGGAAAAAAACATTTTAACCCAGAATTTTCAGCAGACACCACAATATCATCTAAATAAGTAAAAATGGTCTTTTCATGCTTTTTAATGCCAGAATATTGTCAGTAAAGACACGCCTTTGAAGCAAAACGCAGACGTTTATGGTTACAAGCCGCGTAATGGACAGACCGGACTGCATGAAATCATTCTGCATTACACTCCAAATGATATCAGCCAACGTTTCTGGGTTTAGCCTGATAAGGAATCTTTACCCATAGAGTTTTCAGTGCTGTAGATACTATATTAGCGACATCAGTGTGTTAGCTAAAGTAGCATGGAAGTAACTTAAACTGCTTGTAAACAGATATTCTACAAATATTTAGTGAACGGAGTATTTGATGGTATATGAGTGATGTGACATTTATTTTACACCCACTGAAGACAAACTGAGCAAAGCCTTTGGACTACTTGTTAATGTTGCTACATTGTGGTGGCAGAGGATATCTTACAGGGGAGGCACCCATGTATCCATAGAGTCCAGGCTTTGTTCCATCATATGTCCTTGCCTCCAGCTGTAGGTAGTGCACAACAAGCAGTCAGCAAATCCTGGCAGGTCCTGGATAAGATTGAAAAGTGCAAACTTGTATGTGTCAAGAGATTTGTTAGCCTTCATATGGATAAAGTATGCAAAGATACGCTCCTGGAGCACAGGCACTTTCTGCTGGAAGTTCAACTCTTCTGCGTTTGCAAACAGTAAGTATTGTGAGCAGGTCATGAGTAACAATAATATTGCACAGTGAAAGCAACAGATACAGCGAGCTGCTAACTGTATAATTGTATGTGAGGCAGTTTTCTGAGAAACGCAAAAACACTGCGTTGAGCTGACTGGCTCAGTTGGTAGCAGTGCTTTGTTTCCTCTTCCAAAATTTTAGGGAATCGTTTTAGTGCAAGTGCAGAAATGTTTTACTGACATTACATCCGGCAAAGTGAGAGGTGCTGCCCTGCTAATAAAACAACAGCTCTGAGAATCACTAGTTTTGCAGAGCGAAACTGCTGGTGAAACCAACCAAAGTGGCTACAAGCTAGAGTGTTAATTTAAGGTCATGTATTGTGTTTCGTGCTTTTTGTTAGGAACCTCTTTTTGCATCGCTTCAGAGCAAAAGCAGACACATTTTACTCAGTTACCCTTTAAGGTGCATTCAAATGAGACAGAACTGAATCACTCGTGAAAGGCTTCTGCTTTATAAAAATGGCATTTTAGTTCACAAAGACAAATGAATGGCACTGGAAAATGGAGAATACAGAATAAGATAATTAAAAATGTATCCGTTATAATCAAGAAAAAACAAGTTTGAGGCCAGACTGCGTCCTTGGCTATTATCTATAAAGAAAACCAATTCTACAGTTTTCGTGGTCTCTCAGTCCACTTGGTCTTTGTTCAGCTCGACTATAATAAAACTGAGCTGCCAGCAGAAAGACCAGCGTTAGAAATAACCAACTACACTCCACGAGAAACACGTGGAGTTACTGAAGATTACGATTCACTCTGAAATGACAAAAGTGCTGATATGTCTCTGTGCCTTTCTTCTCACATGTTGCTGAGCTGGCAAAGTGAGAGCCAGACTTGAGGAAGATCAGGAGTCTGATTAGAGCAAGTACAGCGCTCTCCAAAGTCTGCATTACACATCACACCTGAGTAAAGAGGAGGTAATACTGAAATCAAATGGGGGAGAAAGAACAACAAAATGTAAAATCTCACATTAAAAAGTTCACGTTTTGATGTGAAAGGTGTCTCTGAAGTAACGTAGTCGGCATCGAGAGCGGTTCCCATTCATAATTACAACAATACGAAAACTAAAAATCTTGGCATTTCTTCTCGTCTTTTTTGTCTCCTTTGGTGAAAGATCAAAGTGACATTTTGGGACAACAAACCAGTTTGGGTTTTTTTGTTTTGTTTTGTTTTTTTGTAATGACATGACAATACAGAACTGTGTAAACTCTGGTCCGCTGTTCCTCTTTGCTCACCACATGTACTGAGTCCAAATCTTGGGTGGATGTAAAAGCACAAACTGCAAAAAACAAACAAAAGAACAAAAAAATAAAGAAGCAGTCAGTCCGCACAGCTTCATCACCTGGTCCCTCTGTGTGGCAGAGACCTGCCAATCTCTGCACAACAGTTCACACCATAGTTTTTTCTCCCTATTTTTTCTGGTCACGAATAAAGTCGCCAATCCCTTTTACGAGTCCGTGTTCAAAGTGGCTCACAGAAAGAGGATCCAGAGTGCTCTCAGTACTTGGCAGCACCTGTGTGCTGGTGTCATGTCCAGAATAAGAGGCAGGTCAGCTAGAAGGTCACAGTTGCAGTGCTCTTGTTTTGAAAGGTCATTGTCTGGATGCTGGAAAGGATTTTCCTCTGATGCCCAGCCAAAGTCACACCCATGTGCAGCAGATCCCTACAGAATAAAAAAAACAAAACAAATTAGAGACAAATTTTCCTAAACAAATTTTTACTTGGATAAAATAAGTGAGCAGAAAAAAAATGGGAATATGAACTAACTGTGTGGTGATTGGGGCCAGCTGGTCCACTGAGTTGAAGCCAGCCTGAAGGAAACTGTCTTCGTAACGCTCCATCTTGATGGCCCTAAGCCAATCCCCCACCGAAGCACACGGCGGGAGAGCTAAAGGTGCGCGCTGGTCCAGCAGGGGGTAGGACGGCCTAGGGGACAGGATCCAGAAACAAAGGAATAACTTACATTCACCGTCACCAAAACCTCAGTGAGAAGCTTATACATGTCCTGCAGCAACATTCCAGGTGACAAGTCGAACTGAGTGACTGACAGGGACAAACAATGGGATTTGTCAGAGGTGGAGTGTCCTCAGCTGTATATAACTAGCTGACAGGCAGAATGTTGAGACAGGGAAATGGGAACAGCAAGTGGCTGACAGGTCACAGCAGGACACCGAGGTGGTGCACAAGATTGGGCAGCAGGAGGCTAATGCCTGCCCTGTCACTGTCAGGGCTTTAAATGGACACTAAGAATAAGACATTGTGAAGACATGCTTGATTTTTGCTGTGTGACATTTTTCGCGGACTACATAAAAACAGGAAATTCCTGAACAATTAATGCAATACTTTGTTAAACATCTTGAATTAAAAGCTTCACTTTAATCGCATTTTGTTTGTTTAGGTTTAAAATCCACCGTGGTGGTCCAAAACCTCACTGATCCAACTGTAAAAACACATCAGCACTCTCACCCTGCTCCTTCTTGAGCCACTATTTTCAGCGACGCGGGATTGCGGATGAGTTTGTCCAAAGCGCTAACGAGCTCCGCAAAGCGAGGGCGCGCCGACCGGTCCTTCTGCCAGCAGTCCAACATCAGTTGGTGCAGGTGGGTGGGGCAGTCAGGTGGCGGGGGCAGGCGGTAGTCCTGCTCTATGGCATTGATCACCTGACGGAAACATGCATTAAACATGAGTTTAATGGTCACAGTCAAGATTTAAACACTTCACTGATCACCTAGTTCCAGGTGTTTTGAAATGACTGGAAAAACTCGGCTAACAAAACCTGAAAAGTCCTTCCAAAAATCTAAGAAACAGCCCAGCAAGGCTTTTCTTGCTTCAACTTACATCCTGGTTGCTCATGTCCCAGTACGGTCTTTCTCCAAAAGACATGACCTCCCACATGACGATGCCGTAGCTCCACACATCTGAGGCTGAGGTAAACTTTCTGAAGGCTATTGCCTCCGGTGCTGTCCAGCGAATTGGGATCTTACCTCCCTACACAGAAAGGTAAACAGTGAGTGATGCAGAAACTTCATGTAAACATGGTCCAGCAGGGAGCTGGGGAGGAAACTGAAGGTAGGTAAAATCCTAAGTTAAAGTTAAAAATGTTTTACGATCAACATAATATTTCAAGAGATGAAAAGCATGTGGATAAATAAAACTCTGCTATTCATTTATGCATTTATTTAAATCTTAAAAATCTAACTGATAACTAATTGTAGTGCAGAAATCACACTGATAATCACTATTGCTGATAATCAGTGTCCTGATGTCTGTGCTAGAGATTAAAATTAACATATTGGGATCATTTCTATGGTTTCCATCCTACTAGACTACTTTGTATGAAATGAATGACAGGCTTTTCTCCTTAAGCATTAACTGAGGATGGCTGTTGTCTCACCAGAGAGCTGGTGTAGGTCGGGTCAGAGGAGTTCTCCTGAAGGAAGCGTGACAAGCCAAAGTCAGACACCTTGCACACCAGGTTGCTGTTGATCAGGATGTTGCGGGCAGCCAGGTCTCGGTGGACGTAGCTCATCTCTGCCAGGTACTTCATGCCAGAAGCAATGCCACGCAGCATACCAACCAGCTGGATGGGTGTGAACTGGCTGTCGTTCAGCTACGGAGAGGACAGAACCAGTTCAGTCTGAGAATGAGCGGCACTACGGTGTGTTTCAGTGTTTTGAGAGAAGCGTGCTTTGGCGTTGGTTTGTCCGACTCATACTGACCCGTAGAAAAGAGTCCAGAGCGCCGTTCTCCATATACTCTGTCAGGATCATGACTGGACAGCTGGCTGTAATGATTCCCTCCAGATGGATAATGTTGGGGTGTTGGAACTGTCCCATGATGGACGCCTCAGACAGGAAGTCCCGTCTCTGCTTGTCGGTGTAGCCACCCTTTAGAGTTTTAATTGCAACGTAGTTTTCCTTTTTTCCTGGTATCTTCAGCCGTCCTCGACACACCTCCCCAAACTCGCCTGCAGCACACAGACACGTAAACACACTATTATGGCCGTTTTTTCCTCCCCAGCATGAGTTTACCTCATTATGAAGACAACTGTTACATTTAACAAACGCAACGCTTGCTCGCAGCTAGCAGTGCCCTTTGGTTTGAATGAGGGCCACCAATATTGGGAACATATTTATCAGTTAATTGTGTTTTTTCTGCAGCCAAATTGAATTTTGAGTGATAAAGAAGAAACAGGGCAATGGTTTTAAATGTCACTGAATCTATTTAATTTAGTAATTAGGTATTTTTTAATAAGGTTATTTTGAGAGAGAACAATATGCTAAAAATAAAAACAACACATCACAACAAAACGCAACCTGTGCAGTCTGCAAGTCCTCAGAAAGAGTGGACCAGGGCAAAGTTTACAGATTTATTAATCACAGGAAAAGCATACGGATGGGCTTACCAGCACCAATGACCTCCTCAATCTTGACAAAGGAAACATCGATTTCCTTGGCAAATTCTCTCACTGCCTCATTAGGGTCTTCGTAGGTGAAAGGGTCGATATAAACCTTGACCCCTTTGAGAGGGGAGACAAACAGAAGCGTGGGAGCAGGAATGTTACAGAACCATGAGCGACAGAGAGCCCGGTCACATTAAAAATGATTTCCCCGACGTGAATGAATTGTAAATCAGAGCTGTGGTTCAGCGTGCATGTCCTTGATGTGTTACCTTGGCCAATGAGGTACTGGCTGTTTTTGTCACTCAGCTCCGGATCCTTTATTCGGCTGTGCCGGCTGCAGGTACAAAGAGATCAGTATAAATGAAACAAGATTAGGATTGCAGCGCACTTATCTGAGGAATTGATGTTTTATTTCACTTTTTTTTGGACAAGTGTTCCTAATGCTTTATCAACCCAATGTAATGCACATCAACCAACTGTTCAGATGCAATAAGAACAGCACAGCACATAACAGAGCTATCACGGGTCAGAGGTCACTTCAGCCACATGCACTCTTAAAAATACATCATAACTGTTATGGCTTGAGAAGCCAACACCGCCTTGTTGTGGACAGTTTTGTCCGTGCTGTAAACACGCAATACACAGTGACTTGTGGTGGAGCTGAATACCTGAGACAACCCATATGGTTCTGCTCTTTGACGCAAGCGGCTCCATTATAATTCTGCTGGTGCAAACTCATCCCTACAGTACAGTAACAACCCTGTAGCTACTGGATCGCTGCCTTCCTCCATTTCTCTCTTCCACCTCAGAAGCCTAAAATAGCAATAA
>NW_005187465.1:1191692-1207629 GCF_000239375.1 Pundamilia nyererei | reverse complement strand
GTGTGTGTGTGTGTGTGTGTGTGTGTGTGTGTGTGTGTGTGTGTGTGTGTGTGTGTGTGTGTGTGTGTGTGTGTGTGTGTCACAAGGTCACAGCTATTGTTCTGTCCTGTGGAAACAGGGTTGGGACGCCTGCATCCTGTCTTTCCCTGCCCTCTACCTCTATCGTCATCCTTCTCACACACAAATGCACGCACCTTCTCCCTCTCTTTTTCCCTGTGATGCCATCCGACATTATTTACTCAAACAATGAAGCCTAAGGAAAATGTTCTAATGAGCAGGATAGCTTTTAGCTGTGTAAGCAAAAGAAATCATGAGCCTTGCTTTGTGTCTGAACTGCTTCACAGAGGGGGAAGAAAAAAAAGAAAAGGTGTGGGTAACAGAGTGCAAAACCACCGTTGATAAGATATGATTTGTATAAACAAAAGAACAAAGCAGTGCAAAACTGTAAAATTGGGGTCACGTTTGTTATTGGTTTTTGATTTCTATCCTTTTCGCTCCATTTCCTGTTATTCCGTGAGCTTCTTTCACTTGCAAATCTATCTTGTTTTCCTGTGCCTATTTCCCTTCCTCCCGTTCTCACCGTATGCAGTAGGCGGCCACAAAGACGAAAGTGACAAGCAGCAGCATCCCGACAGCGATAAAGATGCCAGGTACCAAGAACTCGGAGCCAGAGTCACGTCCTGGGAGAGACGGCAAACAAAAGAGAGAGACGAGAAAATAGCAGACAGAAAGTGAGAGAGTTAGAGCAACACAACGACAGAAGCCATGACAGGAGGTTTACATAGGTAGTAAAGAAAGGTGGGGGTGGGGGGCAGGAATTTAGGTTATTAAAGAGAGTCAACAAAGATGCAGATGATAAATTCATAAAAGAAACTGTGCAGAGATTGATTATGCAGGGATAAATGTCTGTCACACCCCCACTGGAAATTACTTTTTTAAATAAGAAAAAAAAAAGAGTAATGTGTGTGTGGCTCCTCTTCAAGAGAAAACAAGACCTCTTCTTACCATCGGGCAGCGTGCGGAAAATGGTTGGTGGACTGAAACTGCCGTAGCCGGCCTGGGTACGTGCTCGGACCTGCACTTCATACTGACTGGCCCGGCGGAGGTCTGTCAGTACAGCCTGGTTTCTGTTACTCTGTATGGAGTGGCACTGATCTTCGCTACGCTGCTCCTTCTAAAAGCAAAAAAAGAATGAGTCCAAGGCAATAATGAAGGAAGAACAGATGATGATGTCAAGCTAGTTAATTAGTCAAACTGTCCTGAACTGAACACTAACTTCAATTACATCAGATAATAATAAAAAAAAAACATTACAAATATGTTACTAATATCTTAATTGTTAAAGTGTATACTGCACAATTTAGAGAGCTTCTTCACAGATCCACATGGTCTAAGCCGCGTGCCGTGACCCTTTAACTACATCTGCACTGAGAGTGCTTTCTTCAGATCATCAGATCATCTATCTGAAGGGAAAGTTTGGGGATGTCGTCAGGGAGCTCTTACCTTCTCACAGTAGCGCAGCTCATACTGCAGGATGGTGTAGTGTGGCTGAGTCGGGGCCGGCCAGTGTAGAGTCAGACTGCTCTCTGTGGAGTCGCTCTTCCGAATCACAGACACCAGTGGCGGCACTGCACAGATGGCAGCAGAATTATAAATACAGTGAAATTCGGACTATTTATACCTTTCCACCCATCCTCCTGCAGCTCTTACCGTCATGGCTTGTAGTGATGTTGACACTTTCGCTGGCAGGCTCCTTCTCGCTGAGCTGAGACACCCCGTTAAGTGCCTGAATAGTGAACGTATACGTTGTGTGTGGCAGCAGGCCCCACACCTCTACCCTGTGACCCAGCAGGCCGTCTTTCGCAGGCCGGTAACTGACGCCGTCTCCGCAGGGGAGACACGCTTCCTTTGGTGACCTGCACAGAGAGCACCTGACGGCGTAGCTCAGGTCGTTTCTGCCGCCGCTGTCCAGCGGCTCATTCCAATCCAGAGTGACTGTGGTGAAGTTGACCTTACGGATTATGCCGCGAGGGGCCGAGGGAGTTCCTACAGTGAGAGAAATAGTTAAAATAGCACGCTTTTTCCATATTTAAAAAATACTGCAAACTGGCAGTCATCCAAGTTCTTGTATGCGAACCAATCTGCTTAAAAAAAGAGCTGAATGAGAAAATTGATGAAACTTTCATGTATGTGCTTACCTATAATGTTTTTACTTATAGGTAATATACACTAAAACAAAATACAACAAATGATGTTGTTAAATTTGATTATGAGTAAATCTCTTGCTGCAGGCAGCATCCACTTAGCTTGACTTAACCATAAAAGCAGGATTCATGGTTGGTCAGACCTGCATGTTGCATGTTCGGGATTTCATAACCCACCGAACATGACTCTCTTTCAGAACTGGAGCATCATGTATACATGACAGAATTACACATTAATCCGATCAAACTCAAATATCGCAAAAATGTCAAACTATTCCGTTCAATCTGGCCTTTTCCTGATCCCAAAGGCAGCATTTTCCAAACCTCTTAAGACCGTTTAAACAATATCAATATAGCAGCATCACCTGTTATGATTTTTTTGTTTTTGCTATGATAAAGTACCTTCAGGGAGCACCAGTAGCTGTTCTTCACATATTATCAAGTTATATGGGAAAAAATATTGAATCGTACTTCATGTTTTTTCCCCTGTGGAAAGTTGCCTCGGTGAAATTACAATATATGAAAGTTCTGTGTTGATCTCCGCTGTGCCATTTTGCTACTGTTTTACTTTTCCATGACCCACACATATTGTTTCTTTATGATTTCTGATATAAGCTGAAGCCATTTTACTCAGCCCGCACATGTACTCACGAAGCAGAACAATGCTCTTGCAGTGGCTTTGCGTCACAGCGGGAGCATATGTGCTGCTGGATTTAACTGGTGCAATTACGTTTGTCTAAAACTGGATGATAATGATCACCGCCTGAAAATTGTAAGAAGATAGCTATTGCCTCAAGCCAAGCATAACTAAACAGCAAGACCACTCAGGCACTGTGAATGAGTTTCTGTTCCTGCCAAGGAGAGAGAGCTTTGTCACTGAGCCTGCAGCTAACTTAAGTGCTAATGGTGTTCTCATTGGAAACCCGAGTGGAGTAACATCGCGCTCAATCTGAGCGAGCATGAATTCTGAATTCAGCATTTGGCAACAGGGGATTTTTGGAGGTGACGCATTTTTAAGTCCTGGCAATCACAATGCGCTTAATTAAAAACCACCACGCCTGTCGCAAAAATGTAAAAACGTATACCTATTTTCAGGAGGGAAAAGGTCTGGCGTGAATTTCAGGTGGCTTGGCTGGTTTAAAACTTTGCATACAAATTGAAAATAACGTTACGTGCCGAACTGCTCAGGCAATCTGATACAACAACAGAATACATAATAGAAATTAGCTTCTTAAAGAGATCCATTATTAAGATAAGTCTTTGTAATTAAAGTTATCAGTAAAAAATAAAATTGGTGGATGTGAATTCCAGTTGGTATTTATATCACACCTGCAGGGGTAACAGCCACAGTCACAGTGTCACATTGTTTCACATCAGCTTTGTGGCCCTTCCGAAAGAGCGCACCTAATTAAAGATCCCCCTTCCCATTCACACACACCCAAAATGAGCCTGAATTGAAATTCCTCAATCCGCATGGATGTGTCACTTGAGACCATCAATGCCTACTTCACTTTGGACAGAAAGCCCTACCCTCCCACCCTCACCAACAACCTGTCACAAAGGACATGCATCTCAATGCCCGGCCGTGAGACAAAAGCCACAAAGCAGCTCAGCGGACCCTGGCTAAATGACACCGGAGGGAAAAAAAGAAGTAGCATCAGAGGTGTCAGAGGAAGACAAAAAAAGAGAGGAGGAGACAGTAAAGAGTGTTGCTTAGCACCTCCATATTTGCATGTGGATTAAGCACTGTTTTACTTACTAGTGCACGGTGTGTCAGGAGTGTCTGATTCGGCACGTAGGTACCCAGGGCGACATTCACACATTGACGCCCCCCTGTTGGTGGCTTGGCTGAATCCTGGGCAGCCTCTGCACTGTCCCTCTATGCCTGACTTAAACTGGCCCACAGGACACGCTGAAGAGGACAAGATGTGAGAACAAATAAAGGCACATTAGCATTAAATACAACAGTACATTGCATAACGCCTTCACTGTGTCCTGTATAGGCCTGGGTCAAACTCAATTTGCAAATAAATCCTTTATTTTGGAGTGCTTAGGTGCCAGATGGTTGCAGATTGACAGACAGAAGCATGTAATGAGGGCTATAAACTGAGACAATCACAGTAATGAGACTGACACTAATAGTCAATTTAGTGGAGGAAAAGAAAAAACTGCCTGTGACTGACATGCTGCTTATCATTGAATTTACCTGGCCATATCTGGATAATGAGACCAGACATGTGGCGGTCCTTATGAAAAAACTGTCATTGCTTATTGATTCAAACATTGTTCCAGGTCTCCTTTTGTAAAGCCCAAACCAGCACCGCGGTAAGATGTAAGGACACCGTGAATGGAGTCTGAACTCATGCTGAAAGGATTGGCTGAACAATCAATTAGTCGAGCGATGGAAAAACAATTAAGCACAATTTTGACCAAATCTACAACACCGCTCCTGTTTTTCTTCGCTTCATATCGCAGTAAACATCACCACGTCTGACGTTTCAGACTAAACAATCAATCGATCAAAGAAAATAAATCCACGTAGAAATTAAGAATGACAACAGTCATTAGCTGCAGCCACTACATGGTCTGAAACCGTGCACACCTCAGCTTCTGCTCACCAGCAAAGCCCGATCCAGCGCTTGTTCTAACATGTGAATGTGTAATAAGCCGTCACCCTGCTAATACCGCACACAATGGCAGCAAACGTGTTTACTTTCTGCGTTCAGTCTGGGCGGCTGATACGCAGCTGCTGAGCGAGAGAAATACAACAAGAAACTTTCACACCGAGCGGGAGCATCGCTGCAGCGAAAAACTGACACATTTCACAGGGTCAACGCTCTCGCTGATCGTTCCTGACTGACATGTACCGCAAGGAATTTGCCACATGTGAAGAGGCGGCTGTAACCTCGGTGCTTTCGAGCTCCCACAAGATGACACAAATAACACTTTGTGATTTACAGGAGCCGTCGCTATCGATTACTGTGCAACTTTTCAGTGAATTCAGCTGTAAGATTGTTTAGCACTTGCAGCAGTTCACATTAAGATAAGTCAGTATTCTGAACGAAACAAAGCTTTTGAAATAGAAATGAATCTTGTTTGGAGAAGATTAGGGGCTAGTTCTAACCTATTTAGTTTTTAACCTTTATAATGATGTACTTGTCTAACAATAATAAAGCAATACTGCCACATGAGGGGAAATATACCCCTCCCCCAGAGCAGTATTTATGGTCTTATAGTAGCTCATTTCAGAGACCTGGTTTAAATATTCTAACCATACTTAGATGAAACACTAAATCAACTTGACAGCATTCATAACTTTTATATTTAAATGCTCGTGTTTGCCCCAGAAAATATATGTATAGTCTCTGGCAAATAATTGTATTACAGCAAAATGAATTTTAATTTTAAACCCTGGCGTCGATTTCATTTTTCCGAAATGACCAGCCTCCCAAGCAAATTAACTGTCCGGTCTTTTCTGCGAGGCAATTTCCCTTTATGGCCTTGTGAATGTTTTGCCTTGCAACTCTCTTCTGTGACAGAACGCTGGAAAATGCCACCTCACCAGGAGCAAAATGTCGGAAATTATTTTTTTGTTATGAAAAATCATTATACCGCCCACGGAGATCAAACTACAGCCTACCTTCAAACACAGACAGATGAAACCAGGCGTTTCCCTGGGAAAATGTGGCATTTCTCCTTTTGTTTCTGTGTTTTTAGTGCTCGCCATTTATCTGTGTCGCTGCGATGCGGCGAGTCTGTGCGCGTGTGAGGGGGTAGTCCATGCGCGAGGCTTGTTAATTGGACTCATTAGGCAGAGCTGCTGCACGGCTCCTGAGAGAATCATCCTGCTTCTTCCTTCTTTTTTTGTCTGCTTTGCTTTGATGTTCTCAAAGTGTTATGATCTTTACCCCGAGCACCACCTCCCCTCCCTCTCGCCCCTCACCTCTGCAGTCCTCCTGCGCTCCTATCTCGGCTGAGCCAGGAGTTGTCGCAGCAGTAAGCCTTTGACCCTGCTCTTCCTTTCAGAGATAAGTGCTGCTCCACCTGACCTCTCTTTCTGTCCCCTCTGTGTCACAGCCATTCCCCTGCCTCATTAACTTCCTCGGTCTCTCATTTCCTCTCAAACACTTCAACCCTCAGTGAACTCCCCGCCACCCTCGCCTTACCATTGTGTTCTTGTTTAGTCTGCCTGCCCTGTTGCCTATATGGGTGTAGTCTATATGCATACATGCACGCATGTCAGTTTTATTTGGCTTAACCTTGCCTCCTTCGTTACCTGTGCATCTCGTGTACCCCTCAGCTGGTTCAAATCCTGGTACGCATGCACATGAGGTTGTTGGCTGGCCCACCCACTGGCCATCCTCCCCGCAGAAGAGCTTAGGCGGCCGAGGACGGGGACCTTGCTGAGCTGCGTGCTCCACACACACACCCTGTGCCTCTTGCACAAGAGTACGCGGTATAGTCTCAGGGAAAGAGGAAAGAGCACTGACCAGGGGAGGACACTTCTTGAAGAAGACCCTGACAGACAGCAGAGCCATGCAGGCACCCTGAGCCTGAAAGGCCAAGTAAAAGCCTCTCTTATTAAGAGGGCCGAGTCTCAAGGTCTTCACGTTCAATTTCTTCTCCCCGTCCTTCCTTAGTAGAAAGTCTGCAGCCACTGTGTCCACCTAAGACAGGGAGAAAGAGAAAAGACCTTATGTAATATCCAGATTCCTGCACGCCTGCATTCCTGTTCAGCCATGAAAAAGATCAAACTGATAGTTTTGCATGTTTAGCCCATTAATTAGAAATTACATATGCTTCATATTACTGAAAATTTTACAAAGCATACCACTGTGATTTTTACATTGATTCACTGCCTTTCTGGCAGCCATTGTTTCCCATTTATTACAGTGTGCTTTGAACCTCAACTTGCAGGGACGAGAAACTTGCTGGAGAGAAAGGCAATTCATCACGGCGAACATTTCATCACTTTTATTTTTCTGTCAAAGTTACATTATTAGGTGGTAATGAAGTTGAGAAGCAGGGACTATTTTGACGCCACTGTTTGGTGTTGTGTTCAAGGACACGGCCAACAACTAAGGTTTGACAATTAGATTGACTGCGCTGCATTCCTAAGCTATGTGTTTGGAAAATGAAACCCAGAAGATAAACATTACGAAAAGATTCAGGCTGTGAAACAGATTGAATGCACTGACAAGGTGGGTTTTAAAGCAGTGCTTGCTCCCAAGAGGCGAGAACATGATTGGAACATTAAAAAAGTCCCCGAACATTGACGATGTTGTGAAACTGACATTTAAAGCAAATCTTGGTCTCTGCAAACTTGTTTTGAATCTGTATGAAAAGCTGCACACTGAGGGGGAAAGAAATCCGTCACAAACGTGTACAGTACTGTGCAAAAGACTTGAGCCTGCTTCCAAGGAGCCAGACTTTCTTGTAACTTTTTAAAGTGGTCTGAAGAAGGTCTTTTAAAGTTTTTCTTTGGACATGTCTGCTTTTTTACTCATTTTAGTCCAGTCCTAATACCTAGACATTTTCAGATAAGTGTTTTAAAGCTACTTCACACTAACAAAGGAATAAAAAAATAACAGTTTAACAGGCATAAAGTATTATTTTTGCACCAACAAGGTGATTCACAAAGAGCTGTAAACCAAAAAACTTGGCATAACTTGGAGTGCAGTGTGTCCTAAAAGACAAATGAGAAAAAATGGCATGTGGAGGACACAAGAATAAGTCGCAGACCTAAAAACCAAACAGATGGGCACTATATGATATTCATGTCCTTAAGAAATAGCAAAAAGTCCAGCAAAGACCTGACACAGGACCTGGCAGATGTATCTGGCCAAGTGAAGCCTCATCAGAAAGGCCATTCTTAAGAAACGGAAGTGGCAAGAAAATGTTGCGGTATGCTAAATTACACAATAACTGGACTTACAGAGTGATGGATCGAGATTTTGACATTTTTGGTTTAAACCTTTATCAATATGTGCAGAGAAGTTCAGGAGAGAGCTACAGCAGTGAGTGTCGACAGCCATCTGTCAAACACGATGGAGGATCTGTCATAGTTTGCCAGTGGAGATCTTGTCAAAATTGATGGAATCATGAACACAGAAAAGTACCATCAGATTATGATGCACAATGCAGCTATAATCTGCTTGGCATCGGCTTCATTTTTCAGCACGACAGTGATTCCAAAAACACTGGCAATGCAGTAAAATCATACCTGAATGAAAACACACACACACACACACACACACAGTGGAACACTATCAGTCATGGATTGGTCTCACCAGAGCACCGATCTCAACACTAATGAAGCAAGTTTTGGATCATTTTTACAGAAAATGGGGGAAAAAAAGGCAGCCAACATCTGAAGAAGAGTTTTGAATGTCCTTCGAGAGGCCTGGAAAGCTATTCTTGCAGACATTTAGAGAACTTACAGGCAAGCTTGTCTAAGAGAGTTCAGGCTGTGTTGAAGAATGAAGATGGTCACACCAAATATTGAGTTTCAAGCTATTCAGACAAACTCTGTTTATATACCATGTTTGTTTGCAGACATTTCAGTCAATCGCCACACCATTTACCCTATATGCTTCATATATCCTATATAAAGAAGTGAGAGTTGGTACTTTTTCACAGTACTGCATGCTGTACACACATGCGCCTTATGAGGCTTCAAAAACAGTTGTTTGTCAGCGAAAACAAGAACATGGTGAGATTATAAATAATTCTGCAAAAGTGAAAGGCAAGAATACTTATTGTTAATGGTTTCATCATTTAAGTTTTTTTCCCAACAATGACTTGGACATCATGCACAGCTTTTTTTATCCAGTTTATGAGGGTATTTGTGAGTCATCAAATTCAATGCAACAGACTTTCACTGGTAGCAATACACACAGCTATTTAATAACTTATTTTTCTCAGGTCCTCACTGCTTGGCAACCTTCAGATTTGGAGCTTCGAGTTCCCTCATTGCGACAGAACTTTTTTTCCCCATTGATTTGCTTCTTCTTTTTTTTTTTTTAAGAGTACAATTTCAGACACGACCATTTCAGGCAGTTTTTCCCCTATTTTTCTTGATATACATCACTTGTTTATACTTTTGGGTAAAGCAAAGCAAATTAGAGCCACCACAGTGGAATCAATCGATTAATTGTGGAAATAATAGGCAGACTGATCGATAATCAAGATAAGCCCTGCAGTTTATTACGCTGTCAAATATAAAAATGTTCCTGCTGAGCAAGACATAATAATACAACAGTCTTAGAAGCCGAGTGGCAATACCACGAGAATTCAATTCAATTGATTTTCTCAAACAATTAAACAACGAATTAGCTCCTATAATATTTATCAGACTAGCCAACAGAAAAGAAACCTGCATTATTTGTTATAATGTAATGTAATGGGTACCTTGATGTAGGGGTTCTCCATCCAGGGTGGGTTCGTAGCAGTGGCTTCGTTGGAGTCTGCCTCGTAGTAGTAGAGGTTGAAGGTCTCCTTACAGCTACGGTGGTGTGTGCTCCTGGAAGAGCACTCCATCATGGTGAATCGCAGTTCCACGTACACCTGAGACGCTCCCCGTCGCTGGATGTAGCCACTGCGCAGCCAGTGGCTGGACGAACTGTCCGTTTGGCAAATCTGATTGATCCTTACGCTGTTGTTCTCCTCATCTAAACCGCTTACTTCCTCCCACTGAGAGCAGAGAGAACAAAGGGCTGTCAGATTGACCCAGATAACTTGTGAGCACAGAGTAGATTTACCTATAAAGACTTTCACTGGGGTATTTATATATTTATATAATTGGTCACATTAAAAATCCTATTCATCATAATAATGTTACAATCTTTTGTTGGCCTTCTGCACCTGTCAGAGGCCCGTGGGACAGATCTGGCCCACTGTGGATTTTAATCCAGCCCGAATTTGAATCTGGGTTGTTAAATCATTCCTCCCACTGAGCTCCAGCACAGCCAGTGGGAATACAAGTCTCACTTGTCAAACAAAGCACACTTCTGCAAACAGCATCGAGACAGACAAAGCTTTCACCTTTCAAACACATTTATAGCCTAAAACACAAGAATAAAGAGGGGATATCGCAAATATGAGTGAAGTAAAAAAAAACTGCACAGAAATCTACATTTGTTGGGCAGCCAAATGCAACAGAAAAATGCTTTAATGTTTGACTTCTGAGTCAACAGCAAAATGTTCACCATCACTATGTTCCCAAGAGCGGGAAACAAGCAAGAAATTAACATACTCGGGGCAGAATTTAGCAGATTTGCTGAACTTGAGGCTCAGAAATTCGGTTATGTAAATATGTAAATCTTTAAAAATCCATTTGCAGATGATGTGTTGAGTGAGGCAGAATTGTGGTGTGAATGAATTACAGTGCAGCAGAGCACCGAGAGCCAGGTTTGAGACGCTGGAAAGAAGAATTTCCCTTCTAATCCCAAAAAAAATAAATACCGTGGACTTTGGCAGCACATGTGTCTCTGAACAAAATGTTTTCTGTGATGAAGATGCACCGAATCTGTGAGGACTCATCTGGATTTGACAAAAACCATTCAAAGAGAAGTGTGACTTGAAGGCAAATGAGAGAATGAGCTACAAGCACGCAGACAAAGTGTAGTTACATAAATGGGACTTAAAAAAAAAGCATATGGTGTTACTTTTAAAAAAGTAATCTAATACTTTTTACAAGATATAGATTACCTTCTGAAAAAAATAATTACATCTCTTTGGCAGCAAGTCACACCTTCTGTATTTAACAGTACTGAAGTCTCGACATCACAGCGGATGACATTTACGACATACATCCGGCACTGATGACATTTCAACAAATCTTTTACAATCATTGATTTTGCCTTGTTGTTTAGAGCCATTTTCACGCATGAACTGAACTTTACTAGACACGTAGAGAGCAAATGTCTAACGCAGTCAGATTGGACAATAAATGTTCTTTGATTTGCCAGCTATTTAGCATAAAGTGTGTGTTCATGTCTAACTGCACCTATGAGAATGGTCCAGGTAAACCTCTGGTGGAGTCGCAGTCAGTAGGTAGCACACATGGCCAATCCAACTTAGACGAATACTATACATATACAAACACTGGCAATTTCATTAGGCACATGTCTTCATGGGGTATCTAGTCAGCCAATTAAATGTCTGTATTTAAGCATCTAGACATAGTCAAGACAACCTGCTGGAGTTCAAAACAAGCATCAGAATGAGGAAGAAAAGTGATTCGAGTGACTTTGAATGTTGCATGGCTGTTCTTGTCAGATGGATTGGATTTTTCCCACACCTCTATTCAACTGCTCGTTAATGCAAATATGTAATCATCCAGTGTAATGATGGCATCTTTATGCATTTAGGTATGTAGACGTGGTCCAGAGAACCTGCTGAAGTTCAAAGTGAGCAGAAGGTGATGTAAGTGACTTTGAATGTGGTAAGGTTGTTGCTGCCAGATGGGCTGGTCTGAGTATTTTAGAAACTGCTGTTCAACAAATCTGTGCCACTCTGAATCTATGCCACGCGTTCAAGTCAGTCACGAAGGTGTAAGGGGTCCAACCTGGTAACTAATGAATTGGCCACTGAATATGTAGTAATGAGAATGCATCTGATGCTGGCTAATGCAGACTGTAAAAACCTAATAAATCATCAATGTTAAACCTAAACTAAAACCTGTCCTGCTTATCCATGCTGTTTGGCTTTAACATTTTACTTTATTTCTGGCTGTTTGTGGACTTCACCTTGAAGGATTTTATTACTCTAACTGGACAACAAACGATCATAATTATTACTTCACTTTTTTCACCTTACTCCTTGTACTGACTTTTGGTTTTCATCGTTCTTACGTACATTTTCGTTTTACAGCATCTTTATAGTTTGGTGATACACACTCTGAAGGAGCTTGTGCTTTGTGCAGTGCATTGTGCTCCTGCTTGGAATGAAATGTAGTATAAAAATAAAGCTTTGCGTACACTTAATATGTGAGAAAGAGCAAGTGATTCATGAATAAGATTGTGAGTCGTTTCAGGACAGTCAAGTTTTAAATGGATGCACAACTAATCAAAAAGTTCAAAAACTGGGAGCCATGATCTCTGCACAAAGAGCGCAATGGCACTACCTTCAAATGTGCGCGTCTGTGTGATGGAGGCCCATAGATGTGTGTTAATATGCAACAGGGTCTAACTGTGACAGATTTAGTCGGAAGCACATCCCAGTTTCATTAAAACAATTGTCACACTCGCATCATTACACCAAAAGGTTTAATATGAATATTAGCTTTATTTGGCTTCCTCATGAATTATTAATGCAACAATGACATTCAAGTATTTTTGAAATTGAGAAGCCAGAAAATTTTATCTGACTGGGTTGTAAGTTGCCACAAATATCTCCTACAAGGGTATCATAATCCTTTAATCCTAAAAATAAAGAATAATACAGTATCCCTTTTATGTCTGCACTTTTGAAGCAGACAGCTCGTGGCATCTCCCCACCGCTGCTTGTCATCATTGACTAAATCACGGTTTTATACTCTTTTGTGCCAAGGTAATGCTTAAAAACACAAGCCCGGCCACTCTTCTGACAACACAGAGCTTTTGATAAACTGCTTCAAATGATAAATGCTGTGCAGGCTATTTAGAGACAGTCTGCCTGCTTCAGCCTTGCATCTTAATCAAAAGCACAGACACATTTGTTGAGTATTTCAGTCCAGCACCAGAAATCCTCCTACCGCCATCACTGGGACCATTTTCCTTCCAAGGCAATCGGCAAGTTGAGTAGTTCTGGTCACAGACGCTGCTGGCAGAAATACCTTAGCAACCACTACTCAGCTGATCAAATTACAAATATGTCTTTTTCTGGCTGCAGGACCAAAAATTGCGAGCAGCCTGTGACTTCGACTCCAAGGTTGATGAGATCTATCAAAGCATCTGCTTTCAATACACTTTAAATCCCACATTCACTCTGGTGTTTCTTTTACTCTGTCAGTTACCTGCCATATAAGGAAATCTTTTACAGCCAAAGTAACAAAGGAACAGCTGGAGGCCAAAAATCCCCAGTCACCACTAGGCTCTGTGGCAGGAATACAGATAACACAGTGAAACTGAGGTTACATACCTGTGGCTTGGCATGGGAGAAGACGGTCCATTTGAGATCTGAAGTCTCTGTCTTAGTGTTCATCAGGACCTCTGCAGAAGAGATAAAAAAAAAAATCACCACTCACAGCAGGAAATGTAAAAACGACACGTATAAGGCTCATTTACATTCAGAAAACACACAATCGAATCTAAAAATCACAGAGAGAACATATTTTGAGTCCCAAGCGCTCTGCAAAGTATCAGCTATGGCTTATGCTGGGATTAGTATAGAAGATGAGGTTTCACCAGTCAATTACATCCACAGAAACATTCCCACTACTCTAAAATTGTCTTTCCTCTCATGTTTGTTTTTATTCCCCCCATCTCCCCCCAGTTCCCAGCGACACGCCACGCCTGCGGTCGAACTGAACCTGCTCAAAAAAAGGAGTCTGTCCAGGGAGAGCAGGGACAAGTAGAACAGCAGAATCGAACAGACTTACACAGATACGCACAGGCGTGCACGCACAGGCGTGTGCACAGGCACACCAAGATTTAAGCCCTTCCAGTCACAATCTGTGATTACAATAGAATTGATTTTTTGTAATCTTTTGAGGGTTAGGCTGCCAGCTCACAAACAATCTGAGGACTTCTGCTATGATTCAGTAACCCAATAAAATCCGAGACCTGAACTGCGTGCAACTGGAAGCACAGTTTAGTTTGGGTGCAGGGACTTCTTTTGATGTGAGGACATCTTTTTTTCCCCCCTCCCCCCTTTAGCTGCATTAGCAGGCTCCGAGTCATATTTACACTGATGGGATGCGGTTTCTGTCACAGAGTGGCTTTTAGTGCCCTACCTGTTCCCCACAGAAGCTCATCCCAAAAGGGTTGCGCAGTTTGGTTTTACGAATAAACAGATTTAATGTGGCTACAAACCGAGGAGCGCTTCCATGAAAATGGATGCTGGAGGAAATGGGGGTTTCAGCAGGAGGTTTATCATTGGGGTTAGTAAGGTGCTTTGTTGAATTAGGCTTCCAATAGGCTCGGCAGTTAAGTCAGCATGCCATAACGCCGCAGTACACCCTCTGCACACACAGACAAATACAACGCTTCATCTGCCCCTGATCTCCACTTTTTGTGCTTTATTTTTTCCCCCACGTTTCGATTTTTGCACTCAAACGTTTTCCCATTAGATCAATATCCTTCACATAAATAATAAAGCAGTGCTCGAATTCCTCGGAAATCCATACTTTCAAATAGAATTTTAATTTTAATAACAATATCTTGCCTCGCATTGCTGCCTGTTCGTTTACCTCGAGCTGACAAACTCCGCTGAACAGCTCATTCAGAAACTAAACAATTACTCTGAATTCTCAATGAGGACAACGTGTTGCTTTTCTCAGTTGTTTAAGATGCGTTTCCACCGCCTACTCGCTTCAACATGTTGCTTTGTTTCTCAAAACATCTGCTGCGTACGTGTGTCATACAATCACGCATCCGGCATTAAACACAAACTCTGTGATTCCATCTGCATTTATCTAAAGCCCGTAGTTCTTCAATGGGGCTTCTTTTATTGCTTCAATAATGACTTCAGCCATTGAAGTTTAATAAAGGCTTATTAAAGGCATTTTCTTTTAAACTACACAAAACACACTACAAAACATCAAGAGTAGAAATGATTTCTCTCTTTCCTCTACAACCTTCAGCTTGTAAAACACAGTGGTTAATTATGATGAATTGCCAGCAATTTTATCATCAGATAAGTTTAAGCAAAAATGTGAGAACTATGTGAAGATTTGACTAGGCTCTGAAAAGAAAAAAGAAAACAAAACAGTGCTGGGCATTTATTTAAAAAAAAGAAGGAGGCTAATCAATAATAAAAACACTCATTAGCTCAAGCCCTAAGTAAAGAAAAATACTTACATCTAATACCATTTCTCACACCACCATCCCCAGACTGATGACTAGCAGTGTCAGTGTGATAAATATTGCTGCCAAAATTATGAAAATTCATCCTCGCAGTGTAATCCTAATATCGCTCTCTCAGTTACTTTCATTTTCTGTGGATGTTGTAGATATTGTGTTGCCTGTGAAAGATTGTGTACAGGATAAGAGGGTGTTTGGGGAAACCTTTAACACCGAACATTACGAGGACATCAAGGCTGTCATGGACTCCTCGTGCTCTTTGAATATATTTTGCAAAACACCAGCACTTGTAGTATTTTACAAAAATAACTCCAACGCCTACAGTTACTAATCTCTGTGATCCTGTGTGAAGTGAGAGGCAATCGCATTTACCACTTACCAGCCCACATCCCAGTGAAATACACACGAAGGTGCAAAAAGATTCTGAGGTAAAGCTGAATCTGGCTCCTGTTGTGTCAAGCGCTACAACTCTAGCTCACCAAGTCTTCATGTCCTATAAATCCAGACAACTGCCATTAATTTCTGCGGCACAGATTCATGACAGAATCACACAGTTGCTGGAGATTTGGTGACTGCACATCCACGATGTAAATCTCCTGTCCCACCAGATCCCACAGGTGCTCTACTGGATTGAGATTTGGTGACTGTGTTGAGACGATTTAAGCTTTAATAATAACAATAACAATAATAATAATAATAATAATAATAATAATAATAATAATAATAATA
>NW_005187465.1:1164880-1191566 GCF_000239375.1 Pundamilia nyererei | reverse complement strand
ACTGTCCGAGCCGGGGCTCGAACCGGCAACCTTCCGGTTACGAGACGAACTGCCAACTCTTTGAGCCACGATCGCCCTTGATGATCGCTTTGTCATTATCCTGCTCGAAGCAGTCATCAGAAGATGGTACACTGTGGTCATAAACACTCAGGTTGGCTGTGGGATTTGAACAATACCCAACTGATACTAAGGTGCCCCAAGTATGCTAAGAAAATATCCCCCACACCCTAGCGTCTGATCATTGCAGCAGAAATGGACACTCATTAGATTGGGCATTGTTTTTCCAGTCTTCATTGTTCAACTCTGGTGAGTTTGTGTGAAATGTATTCTCACTTTTCTGCTCTTAGCTAACAGGAATGGTACCCATCTGATTCCATGTTCAATGCCTTCAGAGATGCTCTTCTGTATTCCTTGGTTGTACCGAGTGATTATTTGAGTTACTGTCGCCTTTCTATCAGCTGGAAGCAGCGTGGCCATTCTCCTCTGACCTCTAACATTTTCACCCACGGGAAATGCTGCTCACTGGATATTTTCTTCTTTTTCTGACCGTTCACTGTAAACCCTAGAGATGTGCAGGAAAATCCCAGTAGAACAGCAGTTTCTAAAATACGCAGACCAGCGAATCTTGCAGCAAAAAACCATGGCCACATTCAAAGTGAGTTAAATCATCTTCTTTCCCAATTTAAATGCTCAGTTTGAACTTCAGCAGGTTCTCTGGACCACGTCTACATACCTAAATGCATAAATATGCAGTCATTAGACTGGATGATTACATATTTGCATTAACAAGCAGTTGAATAGATGACCTTAACACTTTAATTGGGCGGTGATTGCGATTATATTATTAAGAGAGCAATATTTAGAATACCTTACTGTATAAAGGGGTTGCAGCTATTCAGTAACACTTGGTGTCCAAATGCTAGGTTGTGCTAAATCTTTTCTTTAATTTTAAACAACCAGTGTTTAAGTTCAACCTGTTTGGTGCTAGAGAATAGGAATCATCATACAACTAACCTATATGGTGATCTGCCAGAGAAGCTACACAGTCTCCACTCGTCTGCCTTGCCTGATGCCATTGGGCAGGGGAGGGGCGTTATAAGCAGGGTGTGAGAAAGCATAAGTGCAGTGACTGTTAATCAGATCGGCATTGTTATCTTTATAAAAGAAAAAAATTATCTCTGAGAAGTCCTACTTCTTTCTCTGACTATGTAGTGACACAGAGAGACACACAGAGTAGAGATTAGTTACAGAAGCACCACCCACTTGCTTTTTAAACCTTCTGTTTGCCAGGTGAAGCCAATCAGAAGAAAGTTAAAAGGGGAGCTATCAATACGTCAAAGCTGCTCTACACAGCAGATCCAGGTGGAAAGTCACTGTTACCCTATAGAGTATCTGCAGTTGTGGCATCCCATTCAGCAAGTAAACTCTGGTAACCAGTGACATCCAGGAAGAGACTGGATGGCAAACAAGAATGATTTTGATTGGTGATGCTGGAAAGACGAGTGAAAGACAGCTGAAAAGTCTGGCATGGGTGATTAAGGCTAGAAACCTGATGTACACTATGTGCAAGAGGGCACCGCAACATGTTACCGATTACAAAACAGAATAATACCCCCAGAGTCTCCTGAAAGTGGGAGAGGACAAGAAGCTTGAAAGGTGAGACACAATGGTAATGGGCAGGACTGAAATACGACTAATGAGAAGAATTGCACAAACAACACCGGCGGAGACGGCACCAGAAGTCAAATACCACTGCGGCCATGGGAAAACGGCTGTGATGAGTCTCACAAAAAGGACAAATCTAAAATACCATAACCTCATCCAGGAGTGTGGAGAGAAAAGGTGTTAAGTATGGCTGTTTCCTGTAAAAGTGGAGTGTAGAGGTTTCCCAGCACAGTCGCACACTACAGTTGGAGTTTCAGGGAACAAGCAGGAAAACAGCTGTGCACAGGACTGGGGAAGCAGCAGAAAGAGCCTCTTGTTGGCTCGGGTATAAAAGGGAGGAGGGGGGTTAGAAGCCTGGAGCTGGTGGGCAGTGATTTAGCCACAACCTCTGTTTACTCATGGTTAAGGGCTAAAACACCCAGTGAAGTTTGAGCTGAAGACACGACACAGTCACTCTGTGAGAGGATGCATAAAGCAAGCAAATTATATACATTATCTATACTGTAATTAAGTTCTTAAATCTCAGTGCTCAATTATTTTTAAACTAATAATCTTATATAATTTACCTTTAAATAAACCTATTCTAAACACGCATATCCGCAACACCAAACACAACTTACAATAAATGAGTAACACAATAACAATACTATTATGAAATAAAAATAAACTGTTTCATCCATAACAGGTCACTCTTTGTTTCTTTGTTTTTTCCCATAATGATTTCACTGATCACTCAATCACGCCCACCACCGCTCACATTCTCTCTCCAGCTAATTTAATACATTTTCTCTGTGGCCAACACACACACTCAAACACAGAATTTTCACTCTTCTCGATCCCACTCTCGCCGCAGCACTCTCCCTGCTGTACACACAAATTAGTCAAATCTTTTTTACTGCCGTCCACCATATAAAAGCAAGGACATGGCATCACTTGTCATCAGCACTGCATATGCAACAGGTCATGCATCATATTGAGAAGAAAAAGGGACGTGGCTTTAGTATGGAACTATAATGTTTTAAATAGTAAGTTCAACATATGTGCAAATAATCCCTTTGAACTTAATGCTCAGGTAAATCCTGAGCTTTTTTCCCTTATCTTGGCTCCGTATAATGTCATGGAGAGGGGACATCCTTAATATGGTCAAAACACACAGCTCTGAGTTTGGGTTCGGCTCCACCCACCTGGTCTTCAAACCTTCTGTTTGCTAGGTGCAACCAATCAGAAAAAAAGTTGGATTAAAGGAGGCTGTCAATAAGTCAAAGCTATTCTAGTAGAGCCCAAAAGTGAAAAGAGCGAGCTGTAAATGAGCATAACGGGTCCGCTTTTGTCATTAAGTCCTCCTTTCTCATACCCCATTTCGCTTTTTTATAATCTCACAATTTTACACTCTTTGAAAGCTGAAGAAACACAACCGTGCTTCTCAGCCATTTCCACTTCAAAACCACAGAAGCCCACCAGCTTTCTAACAACAATCTAAGGTGACAAAGGAAAAGAAAGGAAAGCCTGCAGAGAGCAGAGAGGGGGGGAAAAAAGAGGGAATAGGTGGATGAGGAGGATAATTGGATGACAAAGTTCAGAGTGGTGATTTCCCCACATTTAGTCTACCCTGAGTTCACTCCAGCATAATCTAAAAAACACCCTTACCACAAAGGCTATACATATTTCCACATCTCCACATTTCATATACACACCTGCCTCTGTGTTTATAATTATTTTTCTTTTCTTTTTTTTCTGAAGGAGTAGAGATGAAATCCCCACCCCCACCCCCCCAGGCATGGTAATCACTGTTTATCACTGCTCTATCATTAAGGTTTATGAGACAGGATGCGTGAGCGTGAGTGTTTCTATGAGATGGTGAGCGCTCCTATTATGTGCTTGCATGGCCTTGCCTTTCGCTGAAGTAGATACAGTCTTAAGCCCTGTTAGAGGAAGCTGGCTTTTCCCCTGCATTCTTTCAGCAGCGGCGACCACCCACCGCCGGAAAATTGCCCCCAGTGCTCGAAAAATGTAGGAACAATGAAAATTCGTCATCTGGATGAATTTTAACATCCAAAACAAACAACTGTACAGTAATTACAGGACAACTGTACGCAATACTAGACACCGGAGAAGTCTAAACTGATACGGGTGGTGGCGAGATGATTAGGCCTTAGCCTTCGACTAACAATTACAGAAAAAACACAGTATCAACATGTTAAATATTGTTAATGCAAAAAGTAAAAAAAAAATATTGTGGAAACAAAAGCAAATGGGTTTAACTGTTCTATGTCAAAGCAAGACAACAACAGGGAGTGTTGTGCATGCTTTTCTTTTGAAATGTAAAACCTGACCCTTCATTTTTTAAAATTGGGGCATGTACAGAAAACACCTCACCCCCATGTTCTATATCGAGCCGTGTTCAGGTTTCAAACTGCCTTCATATTCAAGATCTGGAGCCATTATAAATGACCCCCCCCACCCCAACTGCTTCATTCTCTATCCTTAACTTGTATGTTCATTCCTTCCCTGCATGCCCGTTTGCTGCCTATTTTCCACTCTCTCTGTGGCTCTGGAGTGTGATAGGGAAATTATAGGCCTAAGAACATTTGCCCTGCTTCAGCTACAATTAGACCTCATTTTAATTAAAGAAACAGAGAGCCAATTACCCTTGTACACCTGGCGAAATTGAAACAAAGGAGAAGAGCAGGGATAATGAAAAAGAGGAATGTGAGAAGGGGAAAATTTGGGATTCACAGATGACGAATGTATAAAAAGTGGATGGGCTCAATGTATTTTCCATTCCACAGCAACTTGCTCTGAATATTTAGCCTGTCCAGCTAACACGCTAACATCTTGATGTCATCTTGACAATTTATTTGAACACATTATCCTTTTTATATCACATCAACTGAACATATGATACCATTTTTCAGGTCTCCTTCCCTCCCAAGTATTCTAATCAATACACAAATTGAATAATTAATAAACAGCTAAATAAAGGAAAGCACTTGGATACTACTTATTTGATAGTTTTGGAATATAATCTGCTGTCTTCTTTGTTTGATATGAAGGGTCGTTCTGTTTCTCGGTGGCAGCAAAGTAGATTCCTGATAGGAGTTTTTCTGTCCTCTGGCTATAACTGAGAATCTTCTGTTTATCAGGGGACACTGCTGGCACATGTAATTTTACAAAGCCAATATCCTGAAATCAGACATGATTGTTGCCCCGGAGCCATCTGAAAGCTACACGCTTCACATTTAAACATTCAGCGTTTTGCTTTCCTGCCAGGAATTAAGGCTGGAGTGATGGGTTACAATTGTCCACAGCAGCAGCTTAGAGTAAAAAGTCGCCACAGAGAATGGCTGACAGAGATGCAATACTGTTTAAAGATGCGATAATGGTGCACATTTTCAGACAGGCTCTCTGGGGACACAGAGATTGTTGCATTGGGTTGGTCACATGAGAAGTGTCACATATTGTGAAGTTACAAATGCAGAGACTGAGGAGTACAATGCCCAGCTCCTCTGTCACCTCTACTCAGCTGGCCAAACACGGCGCTGAGTGGGAGGAATGAAGGATCGTGGGTAATGGGCTGCAAGGTGTTAAAGAGAGAGATTCTGAAGCTTACCAACCAATAAGCCAGCTTTAGATGAGAATATTGATAGCGCTGTCATGTCTGTATGATTAGCTAAGCTAAGGAGGTAGAAGTGACTGTGTTCCAGGCTTTACTGACAGTATGCTAGAATGATCATTTTTGGTACACCAAGCTTATCTCACAGTGCAAATGAAGACACGGAAAAGAAGGAAGAGGGGATTTTCCGTCACATTTCAACAGTTTATTGTTGTACGGCGAGTGCACGTGAAAATGAATGCTTAGCGAGTGATGAAATGAATGTATGTGTATAAAGCGTGTTTGTGTGTCTTTGACAAAGTTGTGTCTACTGGGATTAGACACCAGCTTCCTGTAGTTCCTGTCCTTTTCCTGTCTCCTGGTCTGGTGCCGCCAATGCATACATCATTCACGTGAACAGCAGCCGGGCAGGATACAGTTTCACTCCCCACCTACTGTATAACAAAGACCCCCTCCCCTCGAGGCACATGTGGATGAGCCCAGGTACTATAAGTAAGCCTCACAGGAGCAGTAAGATGAAAGAGCTGGGGAAGGTGTTAATGCTCGACACCTTTTCTCTTTTTTGCCCGCAGGGACGCATATCAATAAGTGTTGTGGTTGGTTTCTGTCCCAGGACAGGATGTGACCTAGTTAAGGAGGAAGCTTCAATCTGGACAGAAACCAAAAGAAGCTGGGAGAGAGATCAACGGTGCTCCGAATTAAACCCACTGACCCCAAAGCTCTGTGGATTTAAGACCAGGTCTACAATACCTGCCCTCTGAATGTTTTGGCTCCGGCTTACACGGTCACCTGAGATTTGCTCGACAGAATCATTATGTTAATCATTTCCAAGTGAAGGTGTATTTCCCCAGCGAATCTTCGAGTTCACGCTGGAGAACCGGTATGAAAGATCGCCCTCTCTTCCTTAGCTATTAATAAATTCACTACAACACTAAAACTGCTTGCATTGCTGAAGGTATGCCCTAATCCCTGGATAATTCACCTTTTAAAGTAAAACGTTTATAGCGTAAAGGGTTTACACATTCGCCTATCGAGCGAAAGATACCTGGTTTGATCCCAGGAGGAGACACGAATCCCTTTGAGATTGCGCCAGGAAGGGCATCTGGCATAAAAATACACCAACTCAAACATGCAGAGCTACCCTCTGTGGTGACCCTTTGTGAATAAGGGAAAGTAGCTTTTATTGTATGTCGCACCAGAAAGTGTTGGTTCTGAAACACAAAACAAATATTGATTTATAAGAAGGTAAAAGAATTCAAAGGGTGCACCTGTAATGCACTGCAATTCACTCTTAATTAACTGCGTTTAAGTGAAAAGAAAAACTGTTAACTTATTCAAGTCATGTCAGCGCGCAGCGAATATTTACCTCTAATCTCAATTGTATGAAAAAGTTTTAGCCACGGCATAAAATGAGAGGTTAAGGTTAAGAGGATATGAGACATCAGCTTGCCTCCGTGGCTTTTTTATATTGCCACCTACGAATAATGAGTCTTGACCTGTGGTGTCAACTGCTGAACAGCACTTGTGCAACTCAGACTCAAACAGTCCTTTTTTATCTCAAACACACAAAAATACACATAGCTGTGAGGTATATTCCCAAAGCAGGTAAACTAGAAGAAAAAAAAAATCACTTAAGGAGATTTGACATCTATGAGTACTTCTATAATAAAGTACCTGCCAATGGACTTCCGCAAACACGAGCAACTGGCTAATATTGGCAAGAAGCGGCAAAAGGAATTGATCGTCCTTCTTTCTGCCCAAATTGTTAATCATTCCAAATTAAATTCCAAGCAGACACATTTAAAAACTTCAGGTTTTAAACACGTAAGGCCCTGCACTCATTTCTATAAAGCATGATTGGTTAAATTGCCTTGCTGCATATTTCACATTCTTTGGCATATTGATCTGCCACTGTGAGAATTCACCTCCTGCTACTTCCAATTATGGGCAACAGTTTCTCAAGTCTTCTTCAAAAATAACCCAAGTCTGAGAAAAACTGAAAGGCTTTTTGAGAACATTGTTGCGGGCTGCACCAGCTCCCTAGTGGCCTCCTGATCCAGAATCCTATAAAAGAAAGAATGAATTACAAAGGAAAACTTAAAAAGATTTTCTTGATGAGACTTTTTTTTATTTTGCAGGGTAGAGTGCAATTCTCAAAACCTCTGCTATTCCACAAGCCATTCTGCTTTTGGATACTGTACAACGTATAAAATTAGAAAGACAGACACATAACTTGATGAGGCCCAAAATACTAAGAAGACAAATTACTGGTGCTGGCTGATTGTGTTGACTTTCGAGGCAGAACAGATCATGCATCATTTTTACTGAAATCTGGAGACCATAATTACGAAACCCCACCACTAGTGGTGATTAATGGATTAATGCACTCTTTAAAATTAATCTGTTTGCTTTTAAAGTATCATAGGGAAAAAAAAAAAAAAAAGCAAAGTGCTCCATGGTTGGACACTTTTGCTTAAAAAAGAGACAAATAATTCAGAAAAAATACCTGCAACGTATATCCTGTCAGCTGACTGATTTCTTGATTCTCCCGTTTCATTCGTCTTCTCTTATTTATACTCATATTCTCTTTTCCCTCAAATCGCCTATATTATGCAATTTAACTTAAATTCTGTATCTCAAAAGACAATTAAAGGTGGCCATGGTCCTACATTTTGATGTAGAAATGCATCAAAATGTTGATCTAGTTTCTCTTTATGAACGCTCCCTGTTGTTACTCACAGAGATAAGAGAAGGAAGGCTCCTTGAAATTAGGGTTATAAGTATTGATTTTTTTTTTAAATGTAACATTATTTACACAGGATAGTTACTGAAAGTTAACTGAATTAAAAAAACAAATTAACTTGGAAGCAGGCACCAAATGCAAATATGATAGGACAAGTAACGCCTTCCTTTTAGAGCCACATTACATGCTCCTGTACTGTTCTCCAAAACCTTGCATTGCTGAAAGCAGATGAAGTATGCATTTGTCAAATGCTGACTGGTTGACAAGTGATCCGGAATAGGGAAACGAATGACATCGGAGTTCACCGGGAATGGAAGAGCAATGAAAAGAAAAAAAAAAACCCAACAACTTCAAATATAAAAATAAAGCATGGAAAGCACAGACGGGGACTGTAGTGGACATGTTTCATTGTTTTTTACCACTTGTTTCGCTCCAGCTTCTAGTATGTTATATATTTGCTGATTTCTTTGGCTTGTTGAAGGACCAACAACAGTACAAGCAGTAGTGGCCACATACTTTGTACACTGCCCCAAACTAGCAACAAGGCTCTCTGGACACAGACCCGCTATCCCTGGACAGCAAACACATTAGCTAACCTGGGCCATAAATTCATCTTAAAGGAGTTGACTTAATTTTTTCTTTATTCTATAAATAGTATTTTGTTGTTGAAATTTGCACTTGGAAACTTTTTCAAAATGAACAAAACTTGTTCCCTAATACTGCACAAATGGTGGCCCTAATACTCCATGGTATGTTTTTGCGAGGGTGCTACACCTTTTAATCTTTCAGTTCAAGCTTCTGATCTTGAAAGACTATCACTCATTATCAAGGATTTTGATGTGAAAGCAAAGCATCTTACAAAACAGACATTTACTAGATGGTGCATTTTAGTGCTTGAGACTTTTACAATACCATTTTCTGTTATGGAAGCCTGCACAGCTGTGCCTTAGATAAAAAGTTTTTCTTTGATACAAAGGCTGATATTTGCTGGAGTACAGAGATATACAGAAACTGCCTAAATGAAAAATCATCCATTTAAATATGATGTTTACAGTGTTTTTTCAAAGTTTTTTCCACAAAGTTGAATCTTTTCAAACTGTCGCAATATCTCCCTCGGTGTAATCCGTAAATCTTTGAGCTTCTCTGCTGACATATCACTATGACTGACACCATCATACATGTGTCTCCAACCCAGCTGCTGCAGCAGCGGCACAAAGCAGCAGATTAAAAAAAAATCGTGCAAAAATCACGTCTATCCACAACATCAATCTAACATTGACTTTGGGTATAAAATGGTCTTGAATCCTGTGATAGAGTTGGTAGAAGAAACTGCCACAATTGCACGTTTGACTGCAAAAAGACAAATGTCACAAATTTTCAGTTTGTTATACATCAGAAAAAAATCACCCTGGATGAGAGATGGGAATCGAGAACCGGTTCTTGAAGAAAACTGTTTCCAAGTAGTCCAATTCTTTGGAGTTGTTAGTCTGCCTGCCTATTGATCCCGGGTCTTGCATTTGCACTACAATCAGCTGATTTCAGTTCGAGTGTCAGAGGAGGAAAATAGCAATGCAATCTAGAGTGTGGATTAGATAGTCAAGAACCCACAGTGAAAGCTGAGTGAATGCTGCCTGCTGGGATCAGCACTGAAGTTCTGTCTTTTGAGATACAGAATTTCAACAGGTAACAAACAGATGAGCAGTCAGGTTGTAACCACCCTTGGTTGTGTTGTCAGCTTTGTATTCTACTAAGAGAAAGAACTTAGAGATGTGTGTCCTCATTAGGGATTTGTGTTGGTGTGTGGGGTTGTAGCCTGAGGTTTATATTGTTAAACGGTGATTATGAGACTGTGTGTTTCAGCTATTTTACAGCGTAACGAGTAGGTAATGTAACGAATAGTATAACAAATTAATTTTTCCCAGGGGTAATTAGGTAACATACTGCATTACTTTTCTTAAAAGTGTTCAGTGTAATATGTGTAATAATTGCCGTTTTGAGTAACGACTCCAACACTGATCACAGCAAAGAAGGAAAATACCTCTACAAACATGCATAAACATTTGGCCTACAGCACGCAATTAATTTGCTTATTTAACCAGAGCAGAAGATATTCATAGTCCAAATTCAGGTGTGACCAGTTTATAAAGACACTTCATTGCCCTATAACTGACCCTCCATACACCATTACGCTGTGGTCAACACTGCTCTCAAATGCCCGCAAGCCTCAATTTAGGTCAGCATCTTAAAAGTTTGAAGAACGTAAACTGAAAGTCCAGAGCTGACAAAAGCAAAAGGGGAAGGTGCAAATTGCATTCTTGTTTTCAAACACTTTCTCGGTGTCTTAAGAGGATATTCATACTTTTGTTCTCCTGTCAGGAAGGCTGATGTCTGGGTCAGTAACAGGCTGGCACCCCCGCAGAGTGGATACTTTGGAGTCACACAGCGCCGAAATCTGGGATGATCTTCCTAACCAGCAGGATACTCTTCCACCCCCGTGCTGGCTTAGTCTTTTAATAATTAGACAAGCTAGTTTGCAAGCTAGATAACTATAGATTAATTATTAGCATGATTGGAGCTTTGTGCCATTTAGTCGTGACTACAAAAAAAAACAAAAAACAAAAAAACACCCAAACTATTTCATTCACAAAGATTGATGCACTACAGCTTTGGAAGCTGCAAAATATATATAAAGGAGAGAAAAGACATGCAAATCTTTACTTTTATAAAATAATATATAACAGGTGACCTATATTATTTCAAATCTTTCTAGATGAAAAGATTAAAAACCCACATAGAGCCATCGACTGCTGTGATGCATCTAACGACCTCGCTACGAGCCCCAAAAATGTCTGCTGCTGTACTTACAACTGAGTTTTTATCAAAGCCTCGACTAAAGCAGAATCTCCAATTCATTTTTGGGGGGAAGAAATTGCAGAAGAAAATGCATGCACACACACACACACACACACACTCACTCTCACAGCTCCCAGTGACTAATCTGCTGTGGGAGGTGGACAGCTTGAAGCTAACAGTGCAGACTCCAGCTAAATAAACCATCTAAGGATTGACACATCTAAGTAAAGATACAAGAGAACAGACTCTCGGCGAGAATTTTCCCTTTTATTCTGACACATCACACTTTTCCCACATTCAACCAACAACAGACCCAACTGAGAGTTAATTCTCTTCCATTGAGCCACGAATTGCCGCTACGAGGCTGCAATTGGCTGCTTGTGTGGCGGTGACCGATATATCTGGAATAAAGATAAACTCATCTTCGGATGTGGAGCTATTTGCTCGAGTACAAAGAGCATTATTTTGCCTCCTCAGCCAGCTACATTATGGTTTCATTAGGAGGCGGATTCAGTAGTTTGCAAACTGTTTGAATTGCTAAACCACGCTTTTGTCCAATGACAGAAAAAAGGACAAAGTTTAACAGCGCAATGATTGGATGGGATTGAGCAGCTATTTGTGGATATGAAGGAAGACAAGAAGGTAAAGAACTTTTTCATGTGTGGCAAATCCACAGAAATTTAGATACTAAGATACCACGCTGCAAAAAAAAAAAGAAAGGTGTTTAATGCTTCTTGACCCTCTCTATTTTGGAGCATGACATTCTCTTAAAGCTTTAAGCTGTGTGAGAACTGTAGGAGGGCAGCTACACGGCAGTGCTTCTATGTTATGCCGTATATAGCAGAGCCCACTTGGTTCAGAGTGGTATATGAAAGCAGTACCTGGGAGACACGCTCAAGATGTGTACATATGCATGAAGGTAGGATCAAATATGCACGTGCTCTCCAGGTTGATGTCGAACCAAATGAGTTGCATTTTAACTCAAAACGGCCAAACGGAAGATGTAGGTCAACCTCTGACGCAGTGAGGAAAAATATCCCAGACACGAATCGAATCAAGTCTACTGATGGAGCGTGCTTCAAGCAGAGAAATTTTTTTTGTTGTTAAATCAAGGTTGCCTTTTTTAATCAATTCTTGCACATCCAGCCTCAGATGTCTCGCTGGCCTCATGTTGCTTCTTCCCCGTTAAGACTTCATTCTATTTTCGAATGTAGCGACAAAAACATCATAAGGTATCGTGCAACAATGGCATGAAGAAACGTTTCACAAAGGATTTATTTCCAACACAATACTCGGTGTGCCTCAAATGAGAACTGTGATTAGTGTGCAAGATAAATGAGAAAGATGGACCCGAGATAAATAGCTCCTTCTCTGTTGTTGTCTTCTAATTAAAGGCCTTCTTAATCCCTTTATTATAATCACATATTTAGCCCATTGCATATATCTCTCATATCTGGCCCTAGGTGTGTGATTAAAGAATGCAAATAGGCAGTATACCTAACTTTGCTCATTATATGCTGTGCAGACGTGCACATACTTGCACCCTCCTTGCCCTCACTGCACTTGCTCTTTCCATTTCGTTGACTCATGCCGGTCTGCCCATCTCTCCTTGACTCACTTCAAAGAGAACCCCCATCCCTCTAAAAGTGCCATTCTCCTTGGTGCTTATGGCTGATAGGCTGTGGCCTCATTCCCTCTCCGCTGCAGCCTGTCCCCATTGTGTCCCACTCTCAGAGAGTAGCGTGTGGGTGGAGGACAGACTGGCTCTCCAAAGTGAATGCCTGACATGGATGTATGGGCTGGGGGTGTATCCTCTCACCAAGCTAAACTATCATCCACCTGCAACTCCCAGCTGCCATATGTATCCCTCTCTGAAGAGGAGGAGGGGAGAAAGGGAACGAGAGAGACACGGACTGAGAGTACTTGTGGCACTCAGATGCCTGTTTAACTCTTGAGGAAGCTAATCATCGGATTGAGGTACTGAGGATGATGGGCTACAGGCTTTCAGAGAGGGGGGAGGTTGCTTTAAATGCAAATCCCTTTCTTATAAAAATCGGTTCCATTTAAAAGGATTTCTGGGAAACGATCCACATTTCCACGGCAGGGGAGACAGTCAGCAAGAGAAAACAGCATAGCACCAGTCAAACATCAAGGAGACAGAGGATGTGGAAGGAGTAGCAAAAGAAAAGGATACATGTCTGTGAAAGAAAGGATTGAGGCTCAAGTAAGGCCTCTCGGATAAAAAAAAATAGAAAAAACATCCTTTCTCCATTTGAGACACTGGGGTTTCGATTAGACTGAGCGGCATTACGCTATTCATCACAGCAGTTGTGCCTTGGACGAGCTAGGAGGAGAAAGAATAAACCGATGATGGGCGTTGGGTTTTGGGTGAAAGTCCATGTGACTTTCACCCAAAACACTTTGGAGATGCACCACTTGTCAGCTAGAGCTGCACCACTGTCAGCTGATGGGGTTAGCTTATTTTATAAGGAAAAATAGATATAGTCTCAACAGATGGTTTAATAATTTTATATTAGTTTTTCAGAAATAATTAACAATATGCCAGAATTTCAGTGCCTTTACTACTCAGCAAAAATTTGCCATGTGGACAGGAAATAGTAGGTAAACACAGGTGCTGCTAATCACATTAATTAAGCATCTGCACCAAAATAGAACAGGAGCTTCATTAACTTCGTTAGTGAAAAATCTTGGCGCTTCTGTTGATAAAGATGCCTACCTGCAGACAAAGTATCACAATACGTTTTGACGCAGTTGACTATTTTAAAAGTGGCTTCATTACTAACTGCTTTGCCTCCAAGGCACCAACCTGTAGCTGTGCAAACTCATTGTTTGGAATAGACAGTGGATGGTGCATCTTTTCAGGTGCCACACAAAAAGATGTTACCATCACCTGCTTTGGCATTAGGGTAGCCGTGGTTTGAGAAAGTGATATGGAAGAAACCGCTAAAGAGACAGGATGACACTTCCCCCTCCTCGCTCCATCGCCAGAAGCTAAAAAAGTGCTGTCTGTATTTTTCAACCCAACAAGCCAGGCCTGAGCCAAATATATTACTCTGGCAGCTGCACTCTCTTGTTGTGCATTATGTGAAAAGATGACTTGTAAATTATAAGGAAGTAACAGCTGCAGTAAAAAAAAAAAAAAAAAAAAAAAATCCATATTGCACATGTACTTCCCATTCCCGTTCAAGAGAGATGGACATGGATTTCAAAACTGTTTACGTCAAGTTCAAGAGACATTTAGTCATCAAGTGAGCCATTTCTCCACTACCAATTAAATCTACGTGCAGTTGACTTTGATTAAAAGAAGGTGAATCGTAGAAATGATTACAAAAAATAACACTTGGCTAACGCGGAAAGTTGATGTATTGATAAGAAAGAAAAGCACAAGTTGTTCTGGATAGAAGAGAACCAGTAAAGTGATCAGTGTGGACCAATGAGCACAACCTTCCTCAAATTAATACATGAAATCAACATAAACGCCATTTCCTCTCCCCATCACGCTTTCCACACTGTTTTCATTTGTTTTTAGCTGAAGTCATTCTTTAATTACTTAATTACAGTTTAATGGCACCCCGCTGGAGAATTGCAGTGGTGTAATAATGGATAGAGAAAAAAACAACAACAAAACACACATACATTAATCCATTTTCCCCAATTTTATGAAATTTGGCTTAAATCTGCTGCAACTAAGTGCATTTACTCATATCAAGAATTTACGTCTAGCCTCTTAGATGATCACAGGGGTGACAGAGGTGCACTAGCACTCAAAAATGGCTTCAAGCCACATCGCATATTGCAAGATGGAAGAGATAACTGATAAGTGATAAGTGTTGGCATATCATTAAAGCTCTGGACCCGAACAGGTGGAAAAGACTGCAGTGGTTCTGTCACCGGCTGCATCTTGGCATTGCTGAGAAAGAGAAATTGTACATGAAAGATATAAAGGGGCTGGGAGAGAAACAAAATGAGCACTTTCTAGGTTGAGTGTGCGTGTGGGAGGATAAGGAGTCATTATGGCTTACATTTATGAAGTCAAATATGTTTTAAAATTGTAGTACATAAGTGGGAATTATTAATAGCGGTTAATACTTTAAACCCGTGGTTATAATTTTCTGTAAATTATGTGTTTTCTGTGGAAGGCAGACAAAAATGTTGTCTGGTGTGCCTGTATGTGTTCATCCTCGCTGCAGATTTCAACCAAAAAAAAAAGAGTGGTATTAATTTGCAGCCAAACTAATTATCTGATCAAAAGGTCTGTGTTTTAATCTTCACAAAGACAGAGGAAAGAGAGATCCATGCTCTGAACAACCAAGTGGTGTGTGTAAATGAGTCATTTATCCTTTAGTTGGAAAAGGAGGAGAGATTTGGCAGCTGTGAGCTTCATCTGCCCTCCCATCAGTTCATTACAGAATTCCCTACTAGGTGGAGAACAAGGGGGGGGAGTGATCCAGAGTGTGCCGGCTGAGGAGTGGGCCATTACCCAAGACACGAAAAACCAGACATCTTGTTCACACTTGGCAAGACACAGATGTTCTAGAGCCGGCCGACAAGGTGCTACGAGGCCTCGGCTCCCGTCTACACGCCAGTTCTTCACCGCCACTGTCTGCGCCGCACCTGTTTGGAACCAGCATCTTTGCAAATACGCAGAAAAGGTCAAGCGGAGACGAGTTGACAAGCTATTCAGGAGATGCTCAATAACTCTGACACCAAAAACATGTGGGACGTCACCTCCCACACAGTGCCTGAGGTTAAGGATCTGCTGTGTCCCAGAGAGAAAGACTGAAGAAGAAAAATGGACAGTTGAGTCAGAGGTCAAGTCTCAGCTGCAAAAAACCTGCTGCTCCAGCTGGAGGAGAATCTCCAGCTCCTCTAACGGCCAAATTCCAAACTCCCAGAAAACTGACCAAAATTAAGTGTCTGGGAAAATCCCATACTACGCTCTCAAAATACAAAGTCAACAAAGTTTTCCCCGCAAGAATTCAGGCTCTCGGTAGCTGCAGTAATTTAACTTCTACATGTGACGGGTGTGCGTGCACAAGTGGCAAATCCAATCCTTAAAAGCCCTTTAATAAAACTGCGGGCCATGTCATGTACGCCACATCCATGTGTATGTACAGCATGAAGCCAAACTGGAAGCCTCAGTAAGAAGGGAGGGTTGAGGCCTCAAACCAGATGCAGCTGACAGACTTGTGTTCACAGCACTGTATATGTGAAGTCATGCATGTACATGGAGTTCCTGTTTAGAACGGTTTTCGATTGGAATGGAAATACCCAGGAAAAAGCGGGCTTTTTTTTTTAATAGCCTTATTGTTTTGTTTGGGGTCTTTTTGCGGGGGGGGGGGTGAATAATGGTAAAATTAGTAAAACTACCTGAAGAAGCACGTGTTGGGAAACTACAAGAGAAACGCCAGCATTTTTCTTTAACTTAATATATAGACTGCATGTCATTTCGCCTTGATTAGCTAATGCCAACAAGTGATGGAGAGGGAAATAAACATACTAGCTGTGAGCCAGTGAGCAAATATGACTACAGTGCTGTGTGCAAAGTTATAAGCAGTGCCAAAAACGAAAAAGCACAACGTGGAATAAAACGTAGTCCTCGCAGGTGAACAGGAGCGAGCAGCCTACACAGCAGTAAGGTACTTTTTAAAGACCCTGCAGTTCAACAGCTCTTAAAGAAACCCAGTTGTGATCCTTTGATCCTCGGTAAACACAGGCCTATTATTTCCAAAGACCATTTTCTATAAATGGCTTTTGCAGAGAGATGTTTCGGCAGCAGCCTTAACAAACTTAAATCAGTTTGCAGTACCCTCCGCGTAGCCGAAACTTCCCTATTAATGTCACAATAAGACAGAGACGTGTCAGAAGACTAGGAACAAATAAACACTCAGCCTCCTCTGCTTTTTGTCAGCGTGGCTCACTCAGAGTTACTCTTCCACCCTTGCATTAAGCAAATTATCCAGACACTGCCCCTGTTGTTATGCTGATGATGTGGAGCTATACTCCCTTGTAAAAACCAGACCATTTGAAACCATCATCTTCTTTAACATTATGACAGATAATTTCAGGCTGCCTTGTTTCTCCCCCTTCATGGTTCACAAAGCTGATCCAGGACAATTTGCCTGTTAATGTCAAGCCTGCTGCCAGAACTGAATAGAAATTATGATCCAGATTACACATTTGATATGAAATGTGAGATGGTTTTTTTTTTTGTTTTGATTTCCTTTTTCCCTCCAGGGCTTAATGTAAAAGTTTAAAAGCACTCTACATTAACCCACTAAAACCACACCACGCCTGTACTAGCCTCTATCCACTGAATGTTTTAGTATTGATTTTAAGGTAAGCTGGTTAATGATCCCCCAGGAAGCAGAGTGGGAACCTTGTGATGACTTGAAAGTGAAAAAAGAAGAAAAAAAACAATAGTGAGCTGGTCTTAGAAATGGCCTTTCTGAAGCCACAAGGAGCTTGTAAAAAAAACAAACAAAAAAAACAATATTGATTGGCACCACGGTGACACAGTTCTGTCAAAACAAATTAAATAATCCACTGCCAGATGGAGGAGAAAAAAAGCCATTTCTTGCAAACACAGTGTCTACAGTGACATTCTTACTGCTATTTATCAGTAACAGTGAGCTTGTGGCCGTGATTTTTCTGCGATTACTTGGATAAAAAATGACTTGTGTGGTGTTTTGCACAGCATGCTTTTTAAAATGCATTGTGGTTTTACGACACTTCCCGCTGGTAAGAGACGGGATGTGATGCTAATTGGACATTTCACTCACCCAGACAAGTGTGGGCAGCACGTCAAGAAAATAATAATAATAATAATAATATGAAAATAAATAAATGTTTAAGAGGAAAAAAAAACACTCACCTTCATCTGCAGTCGACAGAAGAGCCCAGTCCAGGAAGATGCACCCCAGCAGGACAATGCTCTGGTATATCAGCTCCATGGTGTCGTTACCAGAAGGTGAAAAATGAAGCGACTTGAATTAAAAACCAAGTGGCGCTGGCAGCCACTCGACTGGCAGCTCGGCTGTGCACCCACTGACCGAAAACCAGTCCGCATTTAAATTGGACTTCAGTAAAAGCCTCAACACTGTGCCGCAGAGAGAAAGCACACTTTGACTAACGCCTGTCCGTGCGTGGCTCCGTTGACAGTGAGCGTTTATAAGCAGGCTCAAAACTTGTCCAACTTTGTGTTGTGGTGAAAGTCTAGAAAAAAAACACACACACACACACACACACACACACAGGCAGAAACAAACCGCGGTGCTGCAACTCCTCGTGAGGCTCAGCCCTCTGTCAGCACACGGGCTGCATGGTTAAGAAAAAAACTTGTATGCTCGGCTTAATAAGCTCTTTGTGCACCACACGACTTCTCCCCCTAAAAAAGAGAAAGATTCTCCCCCCTCAGCTCGATGACCGAGCAGACTGCAACCAGGGCACCTCACTGCATATCTGTTAGATGCACATTTAGTCCTCACATAGCAGTCGCTTCATACCTTCTTCCACATCTCCACGTTCGGGAAAAATATCCAGGAAAAAAGTCTGATTTAATTTCCTTTTTTAATTCCTTTAGCAACCAGACTATTTGGCTGCGGGGGAAAAAAAAACCAACGAAAGGTGGTGGGGATATATTGCGCGACAGGTCTAAGCTGGCCTGGTTTTACTCGAAAAATTTGACTGAAACTGGAAGAAAACGTCTACTTTGTATTCTGAGTAAGTCAGCGAACTGAATGTGCGCTGGATATCAAAAGTTGGGCGCTCGTGGCTCTGACTACTGTAAGCTGGTCACCAAGGACTTCAACACCGCATCAAACCCAGAGTCGAATGGCACGGGCAAGCTCCGCCCACTCTCGTTACCATAACAGCAGCGTCAAAAGCGTAGGTCAAAAGAAAGTTATGGAATTTCCGGCAAGCACCTTCAAAATAAAATTATATAGGCCGATAACATTTTATACGAATGAACCAGCAAGTTGGGGAAAAAAGAGATCTAAATAGAGAATATATGACCTTTACATGATTCACAACTTACCATTCATTGTTTTGACAAATAAATTCCTATTTGCAAACTAATATATTTGGTGTCTGTTTGATAACATGTTTGTAATTTCACACATTTGTTGAATAAAAATATCTTAAAACATGGCGCTATAGGAAGCCCTTCATTTCTTTGCGCATCTCAGTTTCGCACTCAGCTGGTATCTTGTTTTTTTTTTCTGGAATGCTTTTATTTTGACAATAATGTAACACGATTTCCGGTGTCGCTTAGATTACTTTCATGAGCGTCTTGACTCCAACACTACAATTAATTCCGTCCTATTGCAAGCGCTGGCATGCAGTTTTTGTAAACTGTGCTGTAGATAAAATCAGCAGGAAGTTGGCGGTACTTATAATCCAGCCCAACAGACTCCAGCCAATATTCCTTGAATTAATCCCCATGAATAAGAAATCAGTGTGTTTGGACAAAACAGAGAGGACAATTTTTGAGCCTTTGTTGCCTTTAAGGAGCAGGGAGGGATATTAACCTGTATGTATGTAAGTATGATGGAATCGAGCTAAGGTCTGAAATGCTAAAGAATACGAAATGATGATGGATCAGCTCAGTACTACTTCACCTGATTCATGATGCAATTTTTTTGCAATATGGCCTTTGGCTATTAGAAGTTGTGTTCTCTTTAAAAAAAAAAAAAAGCATTAGAAATCTGGTGCATGAATTTGTACCATCTCTCTGTCCATTTTGAAGCGCATCTTTCCACGAAATGTGCCAGTACTTAAGTAATGAAATGTGCCACGGATCCGCTCGTTCTTCTGTAAGTTCAGTCATTTTGACCACAGTGTGATATCAAGAGAGCTAATAACATTGCTAAATCACAGCACTGGTGTTTGAGCACAACCTATTTTCTTATTTAATTCATGGCTGTTTTTTTTTCTGGGAAGTCTGGCAAAGACAGCGGCATAAACAAGAGAAAATGCATATTTTAAATCTAAGTGACAAAATGTAAATCAGACATTAGCATTTCAAGCTTGCTAACAAGGCCAGACCAATGCTTAATTTGGGCAGGGCGAGACCAGCAATTCCCGTTCTCCTGGGGTCAGCTGTTTCATTTTTGTTGTTGTTGATGTAATGTCTGTAAAGCAGAATAATTAAGTAAAACATCTGGGTTACTGTACATCCACTTCCAACCATCAAATGATCCAGCCCACTGACAACACAGCACATGGTATATCACCCAAAATCTGAGGTTAAGGATCTGCTGTGTCCCAGAGAGAAAGACTGAAGAAGAAAAATGGACAGTTGAGTCAGAGGTCAAGTCTCAGCTGCAAAAAACCTGAGTATACAAATGTCAGAGGATGGATTGTGAAGATGTGCAAACGTCTGTAATGAGCTATATGTGAACATGATGAAGAGAAGGGGTCTATATTCTACATATCGTGTGCACAACAGTAGTATTTGTTTACTTGCTGTGAAAGTTGTTCGGAAAATATAAAGGTCAAATGTTAGAAAAAGCATTGCCTGCATCTCTGTGGATCTCACTGGAGTGCAAATATCGTACAAGCAAAAAGTCAACAACTCATCCCGACTCGGTAACAAAGCCTTTTGCTAACAAAGCCTTTTGCACATTTTATAGGCTAAGCGTCAAACTTTATTTCTGTTTGTTTGTCTGTTATATACAGTAAGTGGTCAGAGGGTCCAGACAGCATGCATTCAGATGCCGCTTGAGGGTGTCCATATCATCAAAGCTGTCATATTTACTGTATTCAATGCATGAAATTCTTCTTCTTCTTGCAGCAGGAAGATGCAATGGGAGCTTCAACAGGAAAACATAAAATGAGAAATGTCCTTGTGAAGTTCAATTTGTCTTTAAAATATAAATCTAAAACTTCTAAGACCTCCAGAGTGTGAGCCAGAGGAGCCTTTAGACCAGAATGACCCACTAAAGGTAGAAAACAAAGCTATTTGTCAGCCGCGTTTTTTTTCACACCCCGTTTATTGTCGACGCCGCTTAGTTAGGACACCTGAATGTCATCCCTGTTTTAGTGATTGCCATGAAATGTTCAAAACCTGTGAAATGCAGAGCTTTGTGAGACTAGTAGAGCTAGTTGTTTTGAGGATTCAAACATAGACGCGAGCAGAAGAAGTACTTGGATAAATGTCATGGAGCCATAAAAACGTTCCTGCCAGACTTCTAACGGTGTTGATGTTGTATGTAAAAACGCACTCAAAGCAGGTCATTTTACTGTCTTTGGCAAAGCAATGACACTTCACGGTCACAGAGAATTCACCGAAGCTGTTAGTTTGTCAGCTGGTTAGTCCTTTCGGTCTAGAATGAAAACTGGATGTAAAGCTGCAAAAATCACCGCCACAAAGCAAAAAATCATACCGACCTCAGCGGTGTTTTGACTTTTCCCTCAGCATTAGCCTTGAGGTGACCGCTTTCTATCTTTTTTGTGTAAAATGTGTCAAAAAAAAAAAGTGGAAAACTGAAATATGTGTTTTTAAAACATCGCTCATGTGATGTATCTCACTGACCTCACTGACACTGGTGATATCATAGACTGTATATAAAGCATGAATGTAGCCACACTGCCCACATCTTGGTTTTTGAAGCCAAGTCTGAGAAACCAAAAACACTGCTTATCCAGTAGCAACTTGTCACTCACAAGTATAGCCACACCCTAAAGCGTACTCGGCTTAATCATACGTTTTTACTCTAAATAGCACCATCATTTACAAAATAGACACCTTGCTGTATTAGATGGAACTTCAAACTAGCAATTGAGACAAGAAAGTCACCAGGTAAATGTTTATGGAGGTATTAAACTAAGGGAGAAGTCGGAGAATTTGATCATAGAGGTTTGTAGAACAAAATGAGAGCGATTACTCCCTGGTGGCCATTAGAAAGAATGCAGACTAAATGCACTTCACCTTTCAGACCCAGAATCTGGACCCGTCTGTGGATCTTAGGTAATCGACTTAATTTGCTGATTTGAAGTATCCCTTTCTCTGCTTTTTCTTTCCTTTACTAAGTTTATTTTTGTGGTTTTACATTTAACGTCTCTAAAATTATGAGATTCAGTCTGATGTCAGTATTGGGAAGGAAAAAAAGTAGCAAAACCCTGGCTTGTTAAAAGTCTGGCATTCAGGATTTTGCTCAAGATCACTTAACTAATCATTTGATGGTCCAAGGATGTCAAATCACCTTGCAGTCAATAGCAGATCAAACTTTAGCTGATCTTTAGCATCCTCAGGTTTGTCTAAGTCCGGTCAGCCTGACATTCAGTAGATGTGAACTTCTAACGGTCTTAAAATGTTTTCACAGTGACATAATGACACAGAGCATGTAATGAGCTAAAGAGCTATTTACACATCAGGAACAAGTGGTAAAAATGCACATTAACATTTTGTAAGCCAAGCTCTACTGGCAGAGCCACGCACGAGCTTCTATCTTGACTCACTGCACAATCGGATATTTTCAGCTCTGCTTCTCTTCCTTTTCTGAAGCAACAGAACAGGAGCCATCCACAAATGCCCTAAAATGTCTGCATGCTTTCATTATCTATTATTTTCCAGCTGTACACGTGTGCATTTGGTATTTTGTGTATTCCTCAGTAGGCAAACGGGGGTATTAAGCAGAAATTTAAAAATGCAAATGCTGGCATGTTTCTGTGGGCCATCATCCTAGTTCTGGCATCGTACCTCATCACTGATACTACAAAATGAAACGTGTGCATTTGGCTCAGGTGACATTATAAGCTTTCACTGGTTAAGCTCTGTTTTTGCAGATGCAGCTTAGTAAAAGTGACACCACAAGGCTGTACTCTGAAATCGCTTTCGTTCTCTCGGGTTGGCAAAACCTCACGGTGCAAAATTAAAATCTTTTCCACGTCGCTGTTTTTCGGCTAAATAAGCACGAGGTAAAATTTCTCACAAACCGCCCTTCCTCACTTTAATTGGGTGCGCATGGGTATTCAGTTTGTTTTTTTTCCCTCTTTTTTCAAGAGAAGTAAAATCACAATCCATTTCAAATCATTATCACAAAAAGAAACAAGAGGAAAAAACACTGTCTTGACTGCACTGTGTGTGTCTGTGCGTGTGTGTGTGTGTATGTGTGTTTTAAATGAGCCCTTAAGACTCAGGGAAAGCAAAGGAACCCATTAGACTTAGCTGCAGGAGGAGTTATTATCTTGGTCTAGGGATTTGGGATGACAGCTGTTTTCACACCGGTGTAAAGTGTCATCGTAATGGCAAAAATCCTGCACCACACCCTGCCCATCATCAGTCTGAGGATGAATCATCTCATTTTCATGCAGACAGTCTGATACATGGATAAAGAGCAATGAAGCATCCAAACTGACATCATCCAGATTTACTAATACGGCACGTGATAAACAATAGAGACACGAACAATTGAGCAATGAACTCAAAGTCATCCTGCACAAACAGCTAAGCTGGCACCAGGTGGGGCCTCGTGGGTGCGAGAGCATAACGAGGAGAAGAAGGGATCAGTCAAACACAGCGAGCTGGTATGAAATATGAACGAGGAGGAATGGCTCTGCGTTTGATCCTCCACTTCAGGCTGCCGCTGTCGTGTTGTAATTAAGGTAACAAATGATACTGACAGTCGTCTGTTAGAGCCGTATGTTTGGCTGTGTGACTGAAGCATCTCGGTGAAGCAAGCCTATCGCTGACTGTTCCTGGTGAATTTTTTTTAAGACTCCTGGATGCCTGCTATATTATCATGTAGATGTAAGAGGATTAGCTTAACCAAAGAGTTACAGCTGTTCAGACGAATACAGGCATGCCTTTCTGACAGCTCATGCAACTGTAAAAAAAAAAAACAAAGAAGAAGAAAAAAAGTGGGCCTGTCTACTGAAAATATCCCACTGTTTTCGTAAGGCTACCCCTGCTGAAGTTAGGACTAAAAGTAAAGGTTCCAGGAAGACCACAGGAGGGGGCCTTCAGGTCCACTGAAGGCTTTTGGCTTTGAATTGTGCGATAGCTTGTGTTGTACTGAAATGCTTCACCGGTTTCCCCGTACAGAAGTTCAGAGGTTTGGAGGTTGCTTTGAATACCTAGGAAAAAAAATATTCTCAGTTGAATCTTCTTTCCAGCACTCGCACGTCAGCTGTTCTTTCATCCAAATCCAGCAATGTCACTGAAGCTCTGTACAGCAACAGGTAAAAAGAGGCACTGCTCCTTCATCGGCCCATTTTGAAGCCCGCTGTGAATAATTGCCGGTGGAACGCGACAGACTTGCAACTCATAATGACTATAGGCTCCATTGCACAGAGTTATAAGATCAAACAGTCTAACGATTAATTTCCTTCCACCAGATTTCACATTCTTCATATTTGGAGAGAAATTTGATTCTAATAACTGGCATGATTTAATTATTACATTTGGAAGCGTTCATTCCTCATCCCTCTGTTGTGGCTCTGCCAGAAATCTGGTTTGGTCCCTGTGTTTCTGTCTCTCTTGCATTCTCCCTTCTGTTTCTGTGGGTGTTTCTGTGTATCTCTGTGTGTTTGCGTTTCCCTGGCCATGGCCACTCCTTTCCCTGCCCGAGGTCCCTGCGGCCGCCACACCTGCACGTCCTCTTTCAGTCAGCTTCAGCGGCACACCAACCCCTCGGTACTCCTCCGAGGCAGATCGCACGGTCACCTCCGCTGAGCCTCCTGTGTGTGCCAAATCGCCTGTCTGCTCACTGTCATCTGCTTGTCTGCAGACAGATGACCACCAAACCATTCTCTTCGCCCACCTCCCTGCTCAATCACTCCCTCGCTGCTCAATGCATTACTCTCCAGCTCGCCATTTAAAGACTACTCACTCCTCAGCCTCTACTCAGTCCACCATCTCTCAGTCAATAAATCTTTTAGACGTTTTCCCTTTGACTTTGTGCTGCTTTTGGGTCCGAGTGATTGGTAAATCATAGCACCCTTTTTTGTTTAAAAGGAACCCCCCCCCCTCCCATCCTGGCAGTAAGACGGGATACATGCACTGGAGTGTTTGTACATCTGCGAATCAGGGTTGCAAACCATGAATCACTTTAATGATTAAAGAGAGAGTTTATTCACAGAGTCGGTTTCTTAATTAGGAGGAAATTTCAAATTCTAACTTTGAAGTAAGCAACTTAATTTTGTTGTTTTTTCCCCCTCTTCTCTCTCCCCGCATCTATCCATCTGTCAGGCATCTGGCTTCTTCGAGAGTCCAACTGTGCATTCTTACACCAGCTTGTGGGTATATGCATTGCGTGCCTTGGTACATGAAGTAGACATGATGACTGATAGGAGGATAACAGAATCATGTGGATGTTAGTAACCTGATGGCTGTAAGACTTCACCGTTTTGTCAGCTCGAATCCTGTTTAAGGTCTTTGATGGATGTTCTCTCATCCTTCTGCCTGATTCTGTTTGTCACTTGTAGTTATAATGCATCAGGCACTGGGCTCGGGTCAGATAGAATAACAATGTTCTGTATTTCAGGAACCGAATAAGTGGTTTAAGATAAAATGTAATTTAAACCACTTAACTTCTTTCAGTAACTCTTATTAAGCTCTACAAAGGTGATATGTTTTGATTCTGCTCAAAGCTGAGATATCTTAGGGAAAATGGGATTTACACAAGCACAAACAAAAGTTCATTGGGTTGCTTGGTTGCACAGCAGGAGTTTGTAATGACCTGCCCATTGGCAAGTCAGTAAGCTTAAAAGCTTTCTAGCGGCGATAGTTAATTTGTGGCTGCATAATAAGAAATAAATTCAGAGTTCATGAAGAGAACGAGCTCAGGTAATAAATAAACGTGGCATTTGCGAGTTTCTAATCCAAAGAGGTTAAGCAATCACAGGGATATAGCATCACAGCGGCCTTACACGCAATCTGAATGTCTACCTACACACACCCAGGCACTGCAGCATATCATGCGATCAAAAGAAGAGATCCTCATGATTGTGTGCTTTTCTAAAGAGAAAATGGTTCCCCCGATGAGTGAAGGCAGGGTGGGGAAGCAACCAGCAAATAAGAGCCAGAGCAAGTCTGTGCAAATACATCTGAGTGGAGCTTGTGTAAGCAGCTGTAAATGGAGAATGAGTGCCCTCCTCTGGCCGGACTGTTATTTTCTTCACCTGTGGAACTGGGGTGGGAGTCCAACTATTAACAGGAACAAGCAAACAAAGGAAAAAAAGAAGGCTGCTGAGTCCATTTTCAGAAAGCATTTTTTAAATTAATTTTTATTATTTTATAGCTAATTTACAACAAGCGCTTCACTGAACTGGAACATTTTATTTTGCTTGATACTGTCATTGTTAAATATATTTTTCTGCATCAGCTGACTCTGTTGTAACTTTGTAATCAGTCTTTTCTGTAAAAATTCATATACTTTATAAGGAATATCACACTATGATAAGGATGGCTGAGAGAGATATTAAGAAATACACTGAACCCTCAAATAAAGAAACCCAAAACATATTGTTCAATTCATGGATGTGTCGCGGTGTGTCGTAGTTTCCGTGAGTTCTCTCTATGTGTAAATGTTAAATGCATGTGTGTGGACGTGCTGATATCTCCTTGCGTGTGTCGTTTCTGTGTTTGAGCAGTTAGAAACTGGGCTGTGGCTCTGATGGATGCTGCACTTGCACCAATTCAGCAGTGTGAACGGCTAAAACCTAAACCCACACGGCACTCCAACAACATATTTACAGCATTTCTGGCCAAGACCCGAGAGTTCTCTCAATGTGAAAAAATACAAAAATATACAGACAGGTGATGCAACTGGTGACAGTTCTGAATA
>NW_005187465.1:1154744-1164117 GCF_000239375.1 Pundamilia nyererei | reverse complement strand
AAAAAAAAAAAAAAAAATCAATGGAATATTATTTGGAAATGTTAATTTTTTTTTTACAGACTTAATCCCGTTAGAAATTGTCATAAAAAAGATATATATGCATATATATATATTTATATATATAGGCTATTTATTTGTTAAACATGACTTAGCTTTAATTTGTGTGGACACGGGAAGGAGAAAGAAGCAGGGAAAACTGGAAGAGAGAGAACGGATAAAAGGACATATTCCTCCCACACAGAGGAGTCCCCGCACATGAACGAGCACCACCGTGCACACGCAGACACACACACTTACACACACATACGCCATGGCTTTTAACTGCGACCACTGGAGACGGTGTGTACGTCTGCGGCAGGGGAAGGGGGGTATCTTTTGGAAGAATGACCGATGAGTTTGCTGTGGTGCGATGAAGCTAAGAGCTCTGCTGTTTGTGCCTAGAGAGATAACATTCATCCTGGATGCTGACTAGCAGGTCAGAACAGCCAATCCGCCTGTAGAGGTGTGCTAGGTTACAGCTGAGTTTACGACCCTACGATTGTGTGTCTGTGTGTGTGTGTGCCGCTGTAAGGGAGTGAGGGTGTGTGTGTGTGGGTGCATGAGTGTGTTTGTGTGCATAAGAGAGTTGAGGCTAAACTACACGCCAGAGCATCTAGTATGCTCAGCACTGGCCTCTCATGACCATAATCACATGATCATGTCTCTCTTCTCTTCTTGAGACATGCTAAAAAAAACAAACTCCTTCACTTTTTTCTCCTTCCTTTAGATTATTATCACGATTTTCTTCCTTTGTTTTTCTCTTCTCTCTCCGTTGTCTTTGAGGATGCATGCAGAAATTCAGCGTATGAGTTTTTTAGCAATATAATTATTTGAACTGCCTTTAAATAATGCCTTGCAATATTCAACATGGGGTGACCCGAACAAACGTCAGTCTTGGCCACTGAGGTGTTATTCTGAGTTCACACCCAGAACCAAGATGAGAATCACAAAAAGAAAAAAAAAAAGAAAAAGAAAAAAAAAAGCGGGTCTTTGCTGAGAAAGGACTCCTGGTCACGTGGGACTCAGCTGGATCTGGGCCCCTGTTCTCGGTCTTCCCCGTTCCTGTCCTGAAACAAGGCAGAGGTGGCAGGACGAGGAGGACAGAAAGCCAGGAGGTGATATAAAAAGAGTGGCCACTGTCTTTTGTTGTTTGTTTTTAAAGTGAGGGGGGACCTCCATCTGAGACATCGGTGCACTGAGGTGTTCAATGTCGGCATGAGACTCGAGATGGCTCTGTAGGTGAGGCGATAGCACCTCAGGGTCCATCTCTGCAAGGTCATCCTTTATTTTCTTTCGAGCCCTGCTCAGAATTAATGTCTCATGTCCACATACATCTAGACTGCTGTGTTGAGCTCCAGGTGACGTGGGCTGCAGTTCACACCCGGCATCAAAATGCAACTGAAATCCGCCTGAAATAGTCACTTCATTTGCTCCCTATCTGGTGGGAAAGTGCACCTGTATCCAAACACAGGTTAAACACATTACATATACACAAGTTATTATCTGTGATTTGGATATTTGCATCCCCCCCACCCGCACCAGCACCCAGTTTAGGGTGCAGTCACAGCTGCATCTAGAGCTGTCCACTCGTGTATCCGAGATGCATTTTAATGCAAAGTGTGAACTGGGTCGGCTTCATTATAGTGGGATACTGGTTTAGTCTTTTCTCTCAGTCTCTTTATACATCGCTGCATTTACATCTGTGTCAGAGTCTCTCTCCTTTTTATTTTTTATTTTTTGGTATCGTTCTTTGCCTCGCGGTGTCGCTGTGTTTTGTCTTAGTATGCGTTTATCTCTCTGTGTCATTCTCAGTGATTGCCTAAGCACTGACTTTGCTGGAGGACAGACAGGCAGGCAGGCGAGGCTGGCTTGGCTGTGAGGGTGAAGGGTGGCGGTCGATCGGTGGTTGTGAGGGAGGGGTGGTCGAGCGGGTGCAGCATCACAGCCTCTCCCGAGTGGGGATCCAGATGTAAGGCCCTGATTGCTCCTCAATCACTGTCTTTACTTTGTGATAGACCTCTTCAAAGCTGTCCCCTTCCACGACAGCTGCAGCGGGACACAGCATGTGCGACAGAAGGAGAGAAAAGAAAAGAACAAATAGAACGAGGTATGGGTTAAAGAAAAAAATGACACAGGCAGCAGGAAATTAAGAGAAAAGAGCAAAGACAGGAGATGAAATTGAAACATTGGTTGGGTGGTGGCGTGGGGATAAAGAGAAACAGGGGAAATGACAATTTAAGATATAATCAATTATGAATATAGTTTTACAATCTGTGTACGACATCAAAGAAGAGGCACATTTACATCAGCTAAGTAGTTCTACACAGTTTCCCACGTGCTTTGAGTGGTTGATGAAATGTCACACCCCCCCACTGTTCATGATTTGTTAGAAACTGTAGACAGTGTTGAATTTGCTGTGAAACCTCACATTCATATTCTGCCAACTGCTGAGATTTGCCCTAAATGCATCGCTTAAATGTTAAAATGCCCTGAGTCCTCCCAAAAGGCATTCCTTTTCTTATTCAGATCGTTCAGTCGTGCCAGTACAAACGGGAGCGCGGAGCCCGGTCGCTGGCATTCGTTGGCATTAAACAAAAAAAATCTACGAGAGCTACAAGAGGAAGTTTGATCACCTTCTAAAGTGTGCGTACGAGCGCCAGCAAAACACGGTCAGCCTGTTGTTTCTAGAATCTTGTAATGATAAAAGAGATGATTTTTTTCCATATCAAATAGATTATGAGTAATCCTACATTTGAGTGCAAACACAGACGCATAAAATCCTGTTTTTCCATCTGGTTCTGCCAAAACCTAAATGTGAATCCCTCTGCTAAGAATACAGTGATAGACAGTGCATTGAAAAAAGCTTACTTTTTTGTTGACTTTACATTTAAAATGTCCATGTAATTAAGTGCAATCTAAAACCAAACCTCGTGCACATGTGATTGCTGCATGCTCTTACCAGTAAAACACTCTAGGAAGTCTTGTTCTAGTTTGAGGGCTCGGTCCATTCCTTTCCTGGCCTGCTCCTCTGTCAGGCGAGTGTTGATTTCTCTGTTAATCAAATCAAACAAATATAAAATCACACCTGCTTTCAAGCTGTAAAGAATAATCATTGTCAGAATTTTTTTCTAAATGCATATAGAAGATTTGAGCTCATACAGGACATTCTCCAGCGACTTGGGCCGCACAAAGATGGCAATTGGGTGAAGCTGAGCTGCTTGTAGTCTGCGCACAGCGTTGGCTGAGACATCCAGGATGCAGTGTTTCCCCTGCTGCTCATGCATGCAAGCAAGAACAGAAATGATAAGTAAATACAAAAATAGAATGTTATTTTACTAATGAATATTGTAGGTTAATTGAGCCACAAGAGATTGCAGCTTATTAGTTAAACGGAGCATTGCTGTTATAAAACACAAAGTGTTTTTAGTGCAAACGGATTCATCATACTTAAAGGGGTAAGAGTTTTTTCCCCATGTCTTTTAGTATTATTTATCTACAGTGTTTTGCGTCAGTTGACCAGTTTTGAAGAGATATCTGCCATCAGATATCTTAAATATTTGCCTTGTGGTGCTTCAAGCTCCTAAAAACTGTGATTTTGTGGTTTCTGAAAGAAGCGTTACTACTGATGTTTCACCACACAGCCCAAGTGCTATTTAGTATATTATACATGATAGAAGGTCGAGTCTGCACATATCTACTCAAACCCAAACCCATTTAGATGAATAAAAAGCAGGTATAGAGGTAAAATATGTAAATATATTTGGGGGTAAACTGTTCCTTTAAGTAATGTCCTTGTGCCTGACTTCATACTCTGGGTACTAAAAGCCGTGGTTTTTATGGCATTATTTTTCAATATCTCAATGAATCTGGAGGTAATGATCCCATTTTACAAAACCCATTATCCAACACGCTGCTGCACACCTGCTCAGCCACCTCACGGACACTCTGGACACTCGTGCCGTACAGGTGACTGTTGTACTGTCCGGCCTCAATGAACCGATGGCTCTGGATGTCCTTCTCCATCTGTTCCCTGGAGGACACAAAGTGATAGTCTCGCCCGTCCACCTCATACTCCCTCTTGGGCCGCGTGGTGTCTGTCAAACGAAGAACAGAAAGGGCACCTCATTTTGAATCTCAGCATCACCTCTGTCTGATGCACTGCGCACACATCGCTTTAATATTGTCGCATTGTGCAGCGGTGGCAGCAAGTGAAAACTGGCGAACACATCTGTCTCCGAGACTGACAGCGTAATTACTTACGTGGGACACAAGATCCAAACTTATCGGGGAACTCAGACAACAGGTCATCATTTATCCTGTCCTTCACAGGACCCAGAATGATGATGGGCCTTGCATAATGTACTTATCATAAAGAGAATGAAAGGATAAAGAGAGAGCGGGATCATTCACAAAAGAGAAAATCAAAACAATGAACATTCGTATAAAAGCCTGAAAGTGCAGACTTCACCTTACCTTCCACTTGGGTAACTGTCTCATAATTGTGTGAGGCTTTATCTCTCCCTGGTGAGAGAACACAGAAGCGTTCGGTTTCTTTTTGCCTTCTTACAAATGACACGTTTGCATCGGCATGCGCGTGTTTGTACTTATATGCAGGGCAGATGATGTATCTTCAAAGGTGGCAGCAAATGTATGAGATATCATTATTGGCAAGGTGTTAAAGGCGTGACTGTTTGACGTAATGTGTGCTTTGGATTATAGCCTTCTGGGAAATACTGAAGGAGAAGTCTTAGATTCATATCTGGCAGTCAATGATCTGCTCAAATAATAGTGGAGAGGCATTTAGAGATATCAGCAATGCCAAGAGTAGAGCAAAGGTGATGATAACACTGCTTTGTTCACACATTTGTTTTAGTTCCAGCTACTTGCACCTTTAATGCATATTACTAATCTCTTAATGGATGCAAAAGAGCATCCACCGAATTACCTTGTGTGCTCAAGCTGTCCCGACCAAGGTCCTGTAACAGAGACAAGAGCAGATATTTACCGATCAGGACACACTTTGAATGAACTCCCCTCCTTCAGAAAGCTATAATGAACAAACGTACCCTCTCTTTGGTGTTAACACGAGACCACTCTTTTCTTTCCACCCTGTAAGGAAGAAAAATGTGTGACAAAGGTGAGACAACCTGTCATTAGCACTGAGCTGCAGTGCTTTACTCTACATTTCAGTAAGTTTGCTACATATAAAGTGTCTGACCTGTGCTTGCTGGGGATGAAGCCAACCTCTTCAGCCTCATTCTGCGGGCTGACCTTACGGGCCTGCCACCACTCTTCATCTCCGCAGTCCAACACGTGCAGCACGTCTCCAAACTTGAACCCAAGTGCTTGACTGAGAAAGCCACAGTCGGCAGTTTTATCATAGTCAAAAAGAGCCCTGGAAGGAAAAAGAGGATTTCAATTAGGCATTTCATAAAAAGCCTTTAAATATCTTTTTTTTTTAAAAGCCACTGATATTCCAAAAACTGCGCTTTTAGTATATTTTAATGTGCATCGTGATAACAGAAACATCCGTACAGTTGGAAACGTTACATTGTAAGAGATGTGTGCTAAAAAAATAATTTTTGAATTTTAACAAGTGTGCTGACTAAATGGAGAGAGAGGACCAGCAACATGCTTGACATTTTCATAAAGACAAAGCGGATAGGAATAAAACATTGGGGGTACGCTGCTATACTGGCATTTTTAAAAATAATTGTTTTTAGCCACCTGTGGCTAGCACTGAGTGCCCCGCACGACTTCAGTTATTCAGAAAAGAAGAATTTGTACGAAATATTGGATTTAGCCTACCGGTAATTATGAGCTTTAAAAGCATGACTGACAGCGTCTGCTTTCCATGTGCCAGTGGACGTATAACACACTGTGTGAAATGTAACCATGAACTGCTTCTCTTTCCAGGATTTTTTTCGGTCAAGCAAAGCATACCTTGAATACCAGCGACTAGTCCTCTCACCCACACTTCTTATAAAGACCAGTGTGTATTCTGTGCAGTGTGATGTAGTGTTTGGATGTTTGCTTGTTGGTTTTTGGCTTAAAGTATTTCTGCAACCTGCAGTGGTGATTTTGAAGATAATTTGCACCACAAGTACTCTTTAGTTTGTCTTTAATAAACATAGTTAATAAGTTGGTTGGTGTAAATCTTTAAATGGAACATTTCAGAGTAAATTCAATGTGGGTCGGTTGCTGTGTGGCTGTAGAGCTTAGTTTCCATGGATTAATCGTGACATTTTTATTTAACTGCGCAGAAAATAAAGAGCGTTTCAGTAACGTTGGGTTGACTGCTCTAAATGATTACCTTCAGTAAACACGTGAGCCTGTTGTATACACAGTAAACACAGTAATGCAATGGTGTCCTGCTGGTACTCCCTGTAAATCTAATATTGGCGGTGAATACATCAAATGGTAGCTAAATGCATATAAAGGCCCAGGAAACAATAATAAACACTCTAATGCTGTTGACTGAGACATATTTGCAGACAGATACTTTACATTTTTCCTCCTTATTCTTCTTCCTCTTAAGGCTTGTAGTTTTTGTGATTTTTGTATGTCTAGCGCTCGCCTTGTCATTTTATTTCTCTATTCTTACTTCATATTGTGTGCCTTTGAAGCCTGACTATACATTGCCTTTGATAACGCTTCTACTTCTACTCTTGCAGCTATAGATCCTATTCTGACTTTCAAAACTCAACACTTCAACTGAACGAGGCTTTGCAGATGTTTCTTTGTAGCAGACACATTTGGCAGCATAATGGCGTTCAAGTGGAAGGACGGCTGAGTTCAAATAATGACATTTTCTTTAGTTAAATATGCTTGACATATTTTTGGCTTTGTGCAGGTAGATTTTTAGCTCTCTGACTCAAAATACTTTAAACAACATTAAATGGAACTAAATCTGCATTATTTGAAGTATTTGAAACATCCATACTATGCTGCAATATAACCACTCTTATTAATGATAAAAAGCTGTGGATTTCTGCTATGCTGCAGTCAAACGATGCATTAACCCAAAAACTGTATCCTCGAGCCACTTTGATCTCATCCTATAAGGCTAATATCAAAGGTAGTTTTTCTGCTTTTAGTGTGAGACCTGATGTAGAAGCCTCTCTTTGGATTACTCCTTAGGGTTGTCGTCCCAGAGCCCATGCTGCTGTTCATCAGCTGTTCCCTCAAGTCATGGATCTTAGCCTCGAAACGACTGTACTCTGCAACAGAGAAACACAAACATATAAGATTCCACATTTTACTCTTAGACACCTAAAATGTTTGCTTCAATAATAATAAAGATCTTTCTCTTTTCCATGTCTAGTCCTTCAGTGGCTGAAGCGTGGATAAATGGATTTAGCTGCAGATGTTTGATCTCTTTGTTTCAAAAAGAATCTAAATGAGAAATTACTAAGTCATTGTTTTGTTCTTTGCCCATCGCCTACATTTCCACCTTATTTAAAAAACTAGTCCTACCATTGCATTTAGTCATTTTCTAAAAAAAGATTTTGAAGCTTATTTTAAAGGCCAATTTTTAGACTCATTGCTCAAACAAGTTTTGCAACGTATAAAGTTCTTTGTGAGAAGGTCTCTCAGTGGTTTTACCATCGGGTCGGTACTGTGCGATGATGGTAACTGTCTGGCCAGCGTTCTTCAGTGCTGCAGCTGCTTGTTCGTGTGTGGCCATACGCAGGTCCACGCCGTTTACCTGTCACACACACACCATGACTGTAAACACCTGACGACCCAGTGCTGCTAAGGATTACATGACTACATGATAACATGAAGAAAACTGTCATTACACTGAGGATCTGATCCCCTTTGTGCAGCTCTCCGCTGAGATCAGCTGGACCGCCTGCCAGGATGAAGGAGATAAAGATCCCCTCGCCGTCCTCTCCTCCGACGATGTTAAATCCCAAACCTGTGGAGCCTCGGTGGATCAAAACTCGACGAGGCTCTCTGAAAAATCGATGAAGGAGACAAAATAAGTTTTATAGGGCTAAAATGCCCCCATAATAATAATAAATAAACAAGATAAAACTGCAGTTCAAGGATCATTGCTCACCTGGGAATATCATCATCTCCCATCATGCCGTGTAGAACAGGAGAAAACCGACTCGGTGAGGTGGGAGTGAGGGCTTGCGGGTAATCAGATCCGAGATAGTTTGGGTGGCTAAGTTCAGTATCCATATGGGAATATGCTGGAAAAATAAGCACAAAACCAAATGAGGTGTAACATACCAAGCACATGGATTTTGTTGTACTTCAATTTTCATGCACTTTTTTCTTGGTTTCAGGTCACAGGTTGCACTGCAACTTAAGAAAACACCAGAAAAATAGAAAAGGAAACACTACGGAAGTAGCGGAAAACAAATCTGTGTTTTGGGGGGAAAAATAACAAGACAAAAGTGACAGAAACCAAAACACGCTGAGACACGCTCAAAATAAACAGAGGATTCATCAGTGTAGTACAAGAGAAAAGGGGAAAGTAACGTGTTTTAATACTGTACGTACATACATGTTTGCTATTAGACGTTTACTGTTAGCTTGCTATTCCATTAAGTTTCTGTCTCCCAAAATCACATCTGTTGTGTTTTGTGAAACTTTTTTCTGGTGAAATTTGTATTTTGTATTTTTGTAGCTCTCACTTTGTAGAGAAAACTGGTAGAAACTGGTTCTGAACTGAGCTTTTACTATTCATAGAAATCCCACAGTCATCTCTGGCACTTAATAAGACTTTTTCTTCCTCTGTTCTATTTTTGACAGCTGTTCCAAACACAAAAAGAGCAGGTCTTGTTTTTAGTAGCTCAAAGTTCTCTTTAATACGGGGTGAGGAAATTTGGGCAGAAGGATGGAGGCTTACTGCTGGTGAGGTCAGGAGGGTTGTACGAGTTGGTCAGGAACAGGTTGTTGGGCTTGGCCACCCTGAGGTACACCACCTCGGCTGTGTTCTTCAGAGCCCCCACCGCATCCTCGTGCATCACATCCTCCAGACACACGTTGTTCACCTGATTGTTCGCAACAAACAAGGAAACACAGGTAAGGTAACAAAGTGCAAATAAGAAGGCTGTCACCCCTGTGACTTCATTATGTGTGATCCAGCAGCACTCATGGATTAGATTTAGCAGAGACATTTAGCAGCTAGATTCCAGTAATGAAAGCAAAATTACAGTTTAGTCTGTGGAAAGTTAATACATGTTAGGGAAAGATGTTAATAACATTAATTTTTAATGGTAGAACAATAAGTTTTAAGAGATTTATTGTAACACAGACCAGTTTGAATAATACGCTAAGTGAAGTTGCTCCATGAGAGAATCTCTCTTTGTCTAAAAGC
>NW_005187465.1:1121362-1154477 GCF_000239375.1 Pundamilia nyererei | reverse complement strand
TCCACATTCAGTCAGTCTACTGTTAGTATAACCAAACGCTTTGTCAAATGTGGAAAAATCGCATCAGTCACACTTAGCAAAGCGTTCCAGATGGGACCCTGTGGAGGGCTGGTTCTGGCTCACTGACCTCATGTTTGACACCTCTGATGCAGAAATTAGAGTATAAATCGCTAAACTCAAATTGGTTTAGACACCTTTAAAGTGGACGGGAAATGCAGGGAGAGAAATAGTTGGAATGACAAGTTCCAGCTGATTGAGAGTTAAATCAAAGAAAGTGTGGCTGCGTGGTGTTAACTGTAGGTTACAGAGAGAACACATAATGTATTTTTTAATAAATTCACAGGGAACAAAATGATGCTGCCACATCCCATTCTGAGTTAAAGCAACGGCTCAGACACCATTTAGTGGGAACAGCACCATTTTGAAGCTGGTGGTGTTGAGCTGTGTGTTCCCCAGCAGGTGGCAGTAATGCTGCTTAGAAATCACTCTGGCATTGTTGTAGTTAAGGCTCACTCCATCCTACACATCTGTTAACATATTAATGGCTGTAATGTCAAACCATGAAAACTGAGAGCTGTAATTTATCTTGGCTCTTGATACATCAGTGCCTCATATGTGCGCAATGTGTGAGTGTACATACGGGTGAACACGAGTCCATGTATGAGAACACATGTCCCTGCATGCTGGAAGCTATTATATGTGAGTGACTGACCGCTAAGATCTTGTCTCCAATCTGCAGACGCCCATCTTTATGAGCTGCTCCGCCTTCAATGATCTTAGTGACATAGATGCTGTTATCTCCTGGTATGTGCTGGTTCCCCACCCCTCCAGCAATGCTGAAACCTAATCCTGAGAAAAGGGGGAGCAGAGCGTGAGCAAAGGAGGTGCAGGTTAACACAGAGTAGATTTGCTAAATCCAGAGGGCACAGCTTAGCATCCGTAAGCCCACGCAAAAGCCTTGATGCTTTGCACCAGTCCTCGCTTGCACATACCTTTAGGCCCTTTGATGAGCTTGATTTCAGTGACTTTTTCCGCTGCTGGTTTTCTGCGGAGAACGTAGAGGCGGACGATAGCACCTGCCTCCTTAAGAGCCTCCACAGCTTGGCTATGTGTCACCTCCCTCACGTCCACATCATTCACAAATAGGATGCAGTCGTTCACACTAAGAAATGGAGAGAGACAGAGAGAGACTGTGGGCGCGAGGGGAAAAAATACCGCATGAGTTTTTGTTTTGGTGAAGAAGTTTGGGTGTAATCCTCCACCAGACGAGGTCAGGAACAGTCAATCTCCAGCTACAGCCGCGCTGGGGATCCAGTTTCACTGCAGACTTTTTTTTCTCCACTTCTCAGTGACTAAGATTAAAGAGGGTATAATCTCTTGCTCTATTGATTTAGCACCGGGGGAAAGCTGCAGTATAGCTTCTTTGTGTTAACCGCTCATAAAAAATGATGACGACTTGATAGGTAAAGCGAAAGTGACAGCCTGTGTGTATAGGAGAAGCTGATCTTCAGCGATGAAATTGCTATTTTCAGACACACACATTTTTTTCCCCCTCCAGGGCCGTGTTTTCGTGATTCCATTCATGTATTCAAAATGTATTTTATGGCCATGAAAATGATGATGCGTAAATAGGACTGAAATATATTTTTGCAGGCTGCCGGAGCTTTAACCACTGAAATACATCGCTATAGTCAAATCCAAAGGGACCCAATCACAGCTGACATCTTCATGCAAATGATGTTACATCATCCGAGCTGCATATTATCTGCAAGGCTGCATGTAGGAAAGATTTAAAACATTTTTATCATGCAATGTTTTTTTCAGCCTCCACAGAGCATCTGTATATATTTATTGATGCACTGTGTTGATTTGAGCACAACCCTTATTAAACATGTGTATGTGTAGGGGATTAAATATTCCAAATAACCGTCATTTAACTGCAAAAAATAAATAAATCAGTTACTTTGATGGAAGAACCTTTTAACAACCACGTTAAAATAAGCAGATAGTAGCTTAATCAAAGACCAAGGACAAAAAAAAAAAACTTGCATTCAAGCAAATATGAGCATTTTCATTAGGTCTTCTTCAAACTCATCATTCCAGATGGAGGTTTATAGGTCAAGTGTAAAGAAGACGATGCGTCTGTGTTAAAGCACAGTCACAGAAATGGATCCAAAGTGTTGTTTTTTTCCCACAGAAAGGCAAACTCTGTACTACATCCTCTTATGAAAGTGGCAAACATGCATATTATTACATATTCTTGCAACAAGCATGATTAGGATTCCATCTTTTTTCATTTAAATTTAAGCGCGAACAGTTCTTTTCTTCCAAAAATATGTTGCAGCTTGCCGCTACATGTTTTGTCCATTAAGTGAGAGTGTGGAGATTTATGGCACTAACCTTGACACACAAACCACATTTTAAACTTGCTTTTCCATATTGTGAGTTTAAAGTGCGACCTAATTTGTCATATACAACATATTTAAGCCTTACTTTACTTCTTTTAAACATGGCATCAAAATGCAAAAAGACCTTTAAACATGTCGGGGAAGAAAATACAAACTCTTAGCTAGGCTAAGGCATGCCTTTCTTGAGTTAAACAGACAGATGCTCTTACATGTAGCTCTGAAGCTGAGCAGACTGAACGAGCAACGAGTTATGTACAGTACTGTGTTACATTACTTTGCACTTAAAAAAGAAGACGGGAGGCTTTGCTTAAGCATCCACTTCTCTTGTCTTGGGTTTTGGAATGTATGTGCGTACAGACTGGATTTGTGTTTATTGTAGCTCGCTGTGTGCGCTTTTACCTCAGCCGTCCATCCTGAGCAGCAGCTCCTCCAGGTATGATTTTGGTGATGAAGATGCTGGGGTCATCGCCCACGTGAGGGTTGTCTGTTCCCCCTGCAATGCTAAAGCCCAGGCCTGAGTTACCCTGCAATTCAATGCAAACAAAACACACAGTTATTCATGTGCAAGAGAAAGTTTTCCTGTGACTGCATGCAGTCCTGTGAAAAAACAAAAAACACAGCTCTATTGAGCTCTTGCAACAGCATTTTAATAAGGCTGATGTCTGTACTTTGACTGGGACATTAAAATACCCTCTTTTTCTCTCTTCAAGCCATTCTGTTGTAGATTTGCTGCTGTGCTTGGGGTCCTGTTCTGTTTCCTGATCCGTTTGGGCTTTAGCTCACGTTTGACTCTAGATTACTTTAGTAAACAGTGGAGTTTATGTTTGACTCAATGCCATTAAGGTGCCTGGGTCTCATGGCTTGAAAACAAGCCAGTGCTTGACAGTTGGCATGAGGTGTTGGGCGCTGATATGCTGTGTTTGGTTTGGGCCAAAACTTTCCACTTTGGTTTGTTTACATAAAACTTTGCAAACCTTTACAAAGCTGTGTTGCCATGTTCTTTTTACAGAGAAGAGGATTTCTCCTGGCAACTTTTCCAAATATGCCATACTTGTTAAGTCTTTTTATAACTGTACCGTCATCAACCTAACATTTAACTCTTGGATTTTTGGGAATTTCTCTGAGCCTTGCACAGTCGGACTTTGGGAAAATTACTGCACTCTGTTATCAACAGACCAGCAAACTGCCAAAACCTGTGCTTTTACTTGTTGAAAATCACTTAATCACGTGCATTTGATTAGCAGCGCCTTGCTGCTACTTAATTCTCTTTGTCATCTGAAGGTTTCGTGTTTCCATGTCTTTGAATGACGGGAGCGGCATTTATAGATATATCACTCACAGCACTTTTACATTCATGCATCCATAAAAAGCTTGACTTTGACTCGCTCTAACTTTTAATCCCGATGCTGTCCATACGATAAGAATCACAGTGCAACTGGACTGTAAATGTGTAATGAGGTTTAAAAGATCACATCATGACACTCACTCTCTCCAGTGTGATTTCCTCATACTCGATTTCGCCTTCTGTCCCATTCACCTGTCAAGAAGACATCAGTTTAAGGGTGGTGTCCCTGTAGACCAATTTTGTCACAACCAGTCAGCTAAATTTTATCTCTAGCATTAGTCCCGTGGACCGGATCATCATATGTGCACTATTGACTGCTGCACTGTTCTTTCAGTACCATTCTTCCTTCTGGATGAACAACTTGGCTCCACGTCAGCTTTACCTTTGCAATTACAGTTCAAGAGGACGAGGAGATTTAAGTAACTTCAGTCTTCAGTGTTTTGGTGTCTGACCTAGAAAACAACTTCTCTTCATGCCGTAGTGGTGCAAAAATGCTGCTGCTGCTGCTCTGTGATTGCAGGCATTTCCACATTCTCTACACAACTCGTGATGATACGGTCACTGCTTTTCCTTGCAGATATGACACCATTTCAGAACTCTGAAGCAAATTAAGGAATATTTCTATTCTCCCAAATGTATATCAAACAAAGAAAGCTAATTTAATTAAAATGGAAGAAAAATTCATCACTGTTACCGTGCAGATTAAAACAGTGTGCAAAGCCCTACCTGCAGGGTGGGAAAGGAGTGGAATTGAACTGATAATGTACAATGAATATGAAGGCAGTTAAGTTAGCCATGTGGTTAAGCCTAACGTAATAATACAATAAAGGGAAGATTAAACATAATCCTTACATATGGGGAGCCATCGAGTGTGTCAGTGTTCACGACCACTGGAGGAGTGTTTCCCTGGAGGCAGAGAGAAAGGAAACATTATTAAGAAATAATGGCAGAAATTCAAATGTGAGGCAAGTCTCGGCTGAGCTCTCAGTGTACCCTTGAAACCTGCAGTCGCAGCCAAGACTGATGACCATTTTAGCTGTAAGCTGTGATGACACTGCTCTCACTATGCTTTGGTTATCACTCTGCTAAAGGATGGAGAGCACTGCGACTAAACCATTTGTTATCATCCGTCCATGATGGACACAGAAATAATTCACGCAGGCCCTTATACTCATGGCCATGGTTTTATTTTTGCTCTAGCTGCTAGTTGAATTACAGAGCTGATGCACTAAGTGGTCATCTCATGGATATTGCGGATATGCCTCCTGCCCATCGTTTCAAAACAAACATCTCAGTATTTCGTACATATGGCAATTTCTGTGGAGAGTCGGAGGATGATGAAGACACGGTAAACTGGTGTAATGACAATGACACACAGCATGATTAGCCCATTTAGTATAATGCCGGCTCGCTTAATGGTCGGCGATTCTGTCCTAAACCATACAGCAGCAAAGCTCACAGAGCCAGATTAAACCACAGCATTTCAACAAGTTATCCATCAGGATCAAAGTGATGCAGAAAATAGCACAAAAAGCAGCAAATCAGTGGTGGACACGATTTGTGGCGTGGACGTGGGTTGGATTTACCTGCCAAGAATTTTCTTCCAGCTCACCTGAAGTGTCACAGTTTATCCACGCTCTTTTATTTCACTTCAGTTTCATTCATACAGCACCAGCTCGCCACAGCAGACATCAACACTGTACTCTCGTTCTTTCATCATTCTTTCTGGGATTCACTCACATCTTCAGTCTGTCGCTCTAAAATGCCAATACACTGTTGACCGACTCCCTATGCAAACGCCATTGTTCATTTTCTTTTGTTACTGTTCTTTAGCGCACGCTGATTAGCATGGGGAAGACACTGTGCATCCAAAAGTGCTTACAGAAAAGCAAACAGCAGCACAAAATCAGCCTGCTGACCTTCACAGACCTGACAGCTCTGACACACACAAACAGCTACGCGGCCAATCCAAACACATGCGCTTTCAATAAAATGGCTTCATAATCCTAGCCAGTGATCTTTATGGGATGCAAAGGGAAGTTATTTGTTTACACTCTCTAAGACGTTCAAGCTGAGCCAGAGGAAGAAGTGTTATCCGTTTATTCATATTTTCTCTGAAAACAACATCTGGATGTGATACACTGTAGAAATACATTATAGCAGTGCAGCAGCTTTTCAGCAGACTTTTAACAACATGCATTTTGACTGATCACAGCAGGAAATGCAGATCATTTACATTTTGTTTGTAATGGTTCAGTTTCATTAGGCGTTCCATGGCGCAGCAGGAAAAGTGCAGGGGTAACTAATGACATTAATGAAGCCTTTGTTTCACTCTGTGTCCCAGAGCTACCACGCACTATAACAACATCCTGGCACAGCAAATGATTTCATTAACAACATTATTTATATCTGAGGAGCCAAAAGGTTCAGTGAAGCCTGCTCCTTTTAAACATGCTGGATGTGTGGAATTGCCCGACGACTCGGGCAATTTCACAAAACGTCAGTCCTCCTAAAGAAAAGACACAAATCTCTCTTCTGACGAGTGTTTCAACTGCTCACTGTCTGATTGCAGCATCGCCTGTGCACGGCTTCATCACGCACGGTAGCCGCATCCAGCGGTGCTACTGAACATTACGTCAAATTCATCCTTATCTGGAGAGAGAAATAATGAGTATAGCTAGCAGAAATCTAAGCCTAGTGCAGGCAATTTCCCTGCAGGGATTTTGACAGAGCTCTCTTTCTGTCTCTCCGCTCTGTCAAGTCTTTCGACATCAGGGCGGTTAGGATTTACAGTGTTTGGCTGCTCTTGCCCACCTATATTTTAACACCACCTATTCAGCCATCCCTGGCATGGCTCTATAGGCAGCACCGCCATCCATCAGCAAACGGACACTAATGCATTTACAATTCAAGCAGGACTTTGCAAATTTGCATCACTACTCACACACGGCCTGAGCAGGACTTGATTAGTATTAGCAGATCTGATTACTCGAGCTCACTGTGATTAAAATGTCTGTTATGAGCTTTAATGGCAGCAATTTGAAAAGTAAAAAAAAATCCTGGTGCCTTTTAAATCACACAATAACACAATGCACATACTTTAAAATATTTAAATAACAAAACACACTAATGTAATATTCTGTGCCGGTGACATTTTCATTAAAATCTGTGCAACTATGCTGAGGTGGAGTCATACAAACAAACAAACAAACATGAAGTAAACATGTTTAAAACATGCCTACCATTTTATGATGCCGACGTTTCTTGCCCTTCCGCACATTGTTGAGGAATCGGCAGCCCATCTTTTTGGCGTACCACACAGACATAAACATTGTGCTTCTGTCCTTAGATGACAGTCACTGATATTCAATATTACACCCTGTTCAAGTCTTACAACGATATACAGACACACTGAAAGTGTCAAGGTGTTTTTTTAGAGTACCCTCTGCAAGCATCTTCATTCAAATTCACCACAAAGTACCACCAAGGTATTGTTGCCAAGCGAGCCATTAGGTCTAGGCCCTGCCATAACAGTAAGCTTCCACAGTGGATCAATTAAAAGATACCTGTTTCAACTTAAGATATTACACTTGAGCTTTACATTTAACTCAAATCTAATCGAACCCTGCTGGCATGCTCAAGACATGCAACGATTTCATGTCCAGAATCACACAAAGAGCACAGCTCAGTAATGTTTTCCTCCTGTTGAGTCGGTGCTGAAGATTTCATCCACCAAGGCTGAGGCTGATCACTTGTTGCCAGTAAGTCTTGTTGTTATCTGATACCCGATCATCCACTCTTCGGGAAGCCATCTATCCAGAATAAAAAGAAATAGATCCCTTCATTCTCCATCCTCTCTGGTAGTGGACTACGATAGCCGTGCCTCCCTGCTACTGGTCTGTGCTCAGAGAGAACGCAGTTCACATTTTCTGCTGCTACTGTACTGTACCCCTCCCATCCCTGCTGCTGAGAGAAAGAGGAGCAGGCAGGAAAGTTTGATGGCAATTACTTAGCTGTCTCACTGTATAATGTCTACGCTGGTGATGTGAAAGGCTGAGGAATTATACTTTGACTGAACTTAAGAAGGACAAGTGGCGCAAACTGGCCTCCCTTTTTTCTTAGGGAACACTCGACACTGAAAGGTTTGTGAGTACTGTACCAGTTCTAGTAAAAAGAATGAAGCCTGAACACAGTAGTGACAGCTTGGTTGGAAAAAAATGAAGCTTGCCATGTGACGTTTTTGCCAGACCTGAGCTGTTTTTGAAAGTCTGTATATGTCTGTAAATTAGGGCCCTTCAAAGGAGATTTTTATTTGCGACGTGAGGAGAAGCTTGAGTAATTGCAGGGCAGCAATTGCACATAATTAACAAATCCTCCTTTTAATTTCATTAAATTTATTTAATTTCAGCTCAATATTTGTGTCTCTTCTGCTCTCTTCGGCTTTCTGCTTCACCATGTTAGCGCTGCTTCATTCAAAAACAGCAAAAACAGCAACAGAGAGTGGCTGGTTTAACATTTGTTTATCTTGGTTTAAGATGCCGATGCCGTCGTGTGACGTCCGCTCACTGTGAATATTGTTTTTTGCAGCTTTACTGCAAACACAAATTATTTTCAAGTTGGGCGATCAGTATAAAACATCATTTTACATAAACTTATCAACAACGTAGCTGCCTGCAAATGCATTTTTGTTTTGTTATGATGAATATAATTGTGTTGAAAATAACATTGAATATAATAATATTCTCTCAAGACATCTCTAAGAACCTTATTGAAGGACCTGTCATCACTATTGACAGCAATACTCTTGACCGAATATGGAGTTGAAGAAAAGAGGAGGGGTTTGTTTGCCATTTTTACCTTGAATAATTAAACAGGACATGAGGTTACTATGAAAGCACACCACCATGTACAGAAAAAAAGGCTTAAATGATCCTTTTTCCAAGCTTGTGCAAGCTCTCTCTTTCAGAAAGACAGATGGATTGGCAGGCGTGGAATATATATGCACAAATGCATGCACGCACACTGAACAGACTTAAGCAAGGACATGCTGAAGGACAAGCTGTCAGCAAACGTTCTCATTCTGTGAAATAAAATCCCTCCATTTACCTATCTAATATTTTCGCCCTTCTGCAAGGCCCTCTCTATCCTTTACTCCGCCATTCAGCACGAACAGCTCTCTCATCCTCTTTCAGCATTTTTTCTCCCCCTCTTTCTCTCTCCCCTCTGCTTCCCAAAGGACCTGAGCTGCGGCTGCTCAGTAATTACACTGAAGCTGCAGGGACGTATTTAAACATTTATTAAAGAAAAATAGGGAGGATGGGAAAATGAAGATGGAAACCAGATACTGACCAGACAAGAATGGAGAAGAGAAAGGGGGAAGGTATAATGGAGAGCTCTTGGGGAATCTCTACAGAAACGTGTAACTGATCCTTGCGTTAAAAACAAACTGTCTTTTTTTTGTGCAAAGTGTCAGACACGTGTCAGAGGGTTTAACTGCTTTGTCTGAAGAAGGATTTGTCTGATTTGGGCTGCGTACTGCGTCTGTGGTTGGAGACAAGAAAAGTGATATGCATCCTTTTTCATTAGAACTGAAGGAGTATAACAAATGGGTTGGTGGGAGTCTTCAGTAAGCACTTACAGCCTTCTGCTTCTCACTTTCAGCTTGTCAGGTGAAGGATTAATGGCAAAGATAAGCACTGTGTAGAGTTTTTATCTCAACAATTCAAAACTGTCACAATAAAAGTACCTCATACATTATTAAAAAAGCCTTTTTTGTTTTGTTTTTTCATTTTTAGACAGATCTCTGTCTTTAAGGAGAATTATATAAAGAGAAAGAGAACAAAAACAGTGCTTTCAGGCCAGTTCATTCAGAATATATCGAATCAGATGACCCTAACCCTTTAAAGCATTATTTTCATATAAACTTGTAATAAGAAAACAAAGAGTGAATTCACTTCCTGAAGAAATCTCCACGTGTTACAGACTGGATACAATGTGACACAAAAAAGCTTTCATTTGCTGTTAGACCGTGAACTTTAAGTAAACCAACAGCAGATAAATAAAAGCAGAGCAGTCAACACATCAGTTTCTATGTTTATGCAGGCTCGAAGAGTCACATCGAGTAAAAGGCGGGAAGATTCATCAGCATGAGCTCAGATCGATATCAAAAGTTCTGCGCAGTGTGGAGAAAAAAAAGATTTCTAATTACATTACCAGATAAGTTAAAAAAAATGGATGTCATTTGAAGCTAAAGCACCTCTTTGCTAAATCATGTACATAACCCAAAGACCTTCTATTACTTGCCAAACCATTGCAGTGCTTCCAGAGACAATCCTACCCATAAATCAATGGGCCCTGGAGTGGTACTGGCAAACCCCACACCATTAGAGCAATAAAGACACAGACTGACGATACCACCTACACATCAATGACAACCACACGGGCATTACATCGGCTGCAAACACGTCCACACACAAAGGCATTGCCGCAATGCATCTTGAAGACAGGACACACTTAACCCGACCGGTGGGGAAAATTGAGTGCATGCATCAACAGAATGCAGTCGTTCTGTGCATGTTTGAAGGAACGCATACAAACACATTTTTCTTACTGATGACTTCATGCTGGAGGCTGCGTGGTCTCCCATATGTTAAACAGTTTAATTCTAAGCATGTGTTATTAATTGCGTTGTGTTCAAAGTCAGGGCAGGCCCACAAAGACAAAGAATGACGTATAGTTTACAAGAGTAACTACTTGTTCGAGAGACACGGAGAGACTGAAAGCCAAACTCCACTTATTTCAATGATCCTGTCTTTTTGCTTTTAAAGTAATTACGTAGCAGCTCATTTCTAATGTTCAGATTTTCGACTAATAGAAACACAATATAATATTGTGTGTCTTTTGTTCTGTCTTCCTCCCCTCACCCCAAATTGGCCAGATGGCAGCCTCTGACCCTGTTTCGGCCATATGTTTCTTCCTGTTCGAAGGAAGTTTTTCCTTCCCACCTTTCCCAAACCACTTACTTAAAAGGGGTCAAAGGGGCTCTTCGATTGTTGGGCTTTTCTCTTGGTTACCTTACAGTCTAAAGCACCACGAGGCGACTGCTGTTATGATTTTTGTGCTACATAAATAAAATGTAATTAAATTGAGTATCCTAATAAAAGGTTAGGAAGGAACAAACTTCTCAGTGGTGATAGATACATTTCTGGACCACTATAAGCACGTTTCGCCTTGCAACTGCGAGGAACACATTGAGCAAGATGCAAATGCAACCTCTCTCAAACCTCACAAAAATGCTTTATAGAGGAAGCAGGACAGCCAGCTTTTCAAGGTTATGAAAGTTGAGTGTGCACGGTCTAACACTGACACCTACAGGTTTCAGTCTCCCCTTGCAAATCTCTGCTTGTCTCTGTCTGTCCATATCCATGCCACAAAGGTTTAGCAATGTAGCACTAAAGGTTTAGCAGCGACATACATCAGGACTTTACATATGTGTCTTGACCACAAAGATAGTTTTCTCATTGTGTTACATGTTTTAGGATTGTTGGGAAATATGAACTTCTACATGCACAAAAATGCTATGGTAGATTATGTGTTGTTTAATTAGAACATAGGAACTGAAACATGCACGTAACGACAGATCTGAGTCTTGTGGTGTGATTGAATTTTCAACATTTGAAAAACTATTTTAGTGATTTCTGTGATTTTAGTCCCAAAAATAGCCACTGAGTACGAGCAGAACAAATCTGTTAGACAAAGGAGATTTGAATGACAGTGAGCATGAAGCCGCTGATATGATCAGAAACAGATGACCTCATACTCTGGCAGTACAGATAAAATGGCGATGAATGGGCAGCTGTCTCTCTGCAATCAGACAGCCAGCCAAAGACACGGAACAAAGATAAAAATCACACTGATTATGATGACTGATGATGATACTGGTAACTTTCACATTGATGGACCAGCACGGATTGCTGTGCTCTTACCAGTGTGGAAACAGCGGAGGTGTACATTGGAGTGTGTCCCGTAGACATCAACACAGGCTGCAAAACAACAGAAGGAGAGGGTAATTGTGCAGGCCTTGTACATCGGCACAGGGAAGAACAGCGGGTACCGCTCAGTCTTTTCTCTTGTGGCGATTGATTTTGTATATTTCTAAGAAATCCTGAAAGCAGGCCTTGAATGTGACAGTTAAAGGGCCCACACTGTAACATACTGTACTACAGTGTTGAAAGTAAAATACTTGTTATATGCAAAATCTTAAAAACAGTGTACCACACAGACAGCACATCGAGAAACATTGATTAAAAATTGTATACTGATCATTTATACAAGCACCAGCCCTGAAGATGGATTAATGCAGAACAGCGATCAAACAATCAAACTAAGCAGAATACACAGTGACACAGACGGACTGTCTCTACTACTCACTGATAGCTTATATATGAGAGAGTAAAAAACACTCAGGTACATACAACCATTAAGAAACAGTGGGACTGTCAGTGCTTGTTAAAGCAGAATTGATTACTCTGCACAGCTGAAGTTTTAAACAATCCACCATGTGCCCATGAATTTTACAAACAGCAACACTGCAGCATTTTCACATGTCAGGAGACCCGTTTCCTCCCACTGGAAAAGTTTTATATTACAACAAAGCATGTAATTAAAGTATGAATGTTAGGACAGCTGCATTTGCTGATCTAGCACAGCACTTCATTCAGTTGATTAATGCCGATTCCTCCTGTTATTAACAGACACTACCTGTCTTTCTTAATATAGACACTGCTTTCTATTCAGTGCTTCACTGGAAATATTTTGGCTTGCTAAATGGCAAATCAGGAGTCATATCAAAGCTGAAGAGTATGAAAAAAATCAATGAGTCAATGTTTCTGCTGCCACGCAGTCTCAAGCATGTGAGATGGCTGCAGGAGGGGTTAGGTAGTGTAGAGAAGGTTTTTAAAGATGGGAAAGTAAAACTTGGGCAATGTTATTCACTCGCTGGACCCACATCCTCTCCGTAAACGAGAACGAACAGCTTGTATAACTGGGGGAACATATATAGATGAGAACCGGGAGGAGTGTGTTTGGAGGCGTAGTCCCGCTCCTGAAATTCAGATACTTTATCTCCAATTGATGAAGGCCAGGCTTTCCAGTGTTGTTCAAAAGGTAACAAACCAGTTCACAAGAGCCCTCGGGGGTACTGTGTGAGGACACAGTACAAGCAAATGGAGCAACACAGTGCAGATAAACATCATGCATCATCATCATCATAGTTATCCTGAAATTGACCATTATTGTCTTTAAATCTTCATCAAAATCACAATTAACAACAAAAAATCAATTACCTGTAAGCCATATGTAATAATTATTAAATATCTTTATCAGGCCTGTATTAATATTTGCATGTGACTCATAATATCGCAGAAATCTGATCACAATATGATTTTTACTCGTCTAACTCTGAGTGGGACAAACATAAGGGTCGCCACATGTTCATGCATCCAGCCAGCCTAGGACGGAGTTACGTTCTTGTATTTGTTTTTATAGCTATTCAAGGATGTACACGCAAAGCTCCCAGAGCGTGATGTGAACAATTCACTTTGAACTAAGTTAAGGCAGACCTTTGTACTTCATCATGCATTCAGCTCTCCCTGAAGAGAAACACAAAACTTCATAAATAATAGCGGTATTCCAAAAATAGAAATAGGGCCAATCCTGATTCAAAAAAGCACCACTGCAAACAACATCAACATGCTCTCTTTCAAATGTTAGGAAAAATATCCTCAAGACAGAATTTCACTGCAGTGTAGGTGTCTTAATAACAGTGTTATTGCTGCTAATGCAATTTAGTGGCTTATAAACTGCTCTCTGTGTCACACAAGTTTTGATGCAGTGAACATACTGAGCACCAGAAATGTCTTTGGGCAAAATGGGGAGACTGTAGAAAATCTATTTTAGGAGACTTTTAGAGACATGGGACACTCACAATGCAAAACCTCATTATGGTTTTAGTTCATATTGCAAAACCCTTGTATTTTACACCAAGTATTACCCACTGTACTTAATATCACATTGAGGGATGATATCAAGGAAATGCTTTCACAGCCTGCACTTTAATATTTGCTAAATTGGTTTTAGAATTCTAAAAACTCATTGCCTCAAAAATGATGCAACTTTCACTTAAAAGTGGTGAGCAGTACAGTTCCAGCTTGGTTATAGTGACTGTGTCATACTTTTTAAAGCCTAAACCATGACATAATTGACAGAGAATTGAATGAAAAAAAAGTTTATTGAACGTTCTGACATATTCTTTTTTATATATATAATTATATATTATTTTGCATATATAACATTTAAAGTGCATCATATTTTGCAACATATTTATTTCGGTTTAAAAAAATTATTTAGGTTCTTTGGGGAGATAAAAACACACACTGATGTTGTAGAAATCTTAAAAATTAAAGGAGGCCAAGCCCAAACCCAAGTATTGTTTGTGATTTTAGTCTGTTGTTAGGTGGTTACTAGGCAGCGTGACAACAAAATAATGTACCGAGAATTTAAGTTTTGAGGAACTAAAGCAGATGTTGCTGTTGCTGTTATGAATTGAAAATGTATTGATGCTGTAATGATTTCATAAATTAAATACATTTGTGCATAAATACTAAAAATGGGTCATTTTAGCTTGTTGCTAGGTAGTTGCTAGGTAACGTGATGACATATCTGATATAGATAAGAACCTTCAGGGCCTTTAAAATATACCCGTGTGCCATGTTTTTTTGTTTTTTTTTGCTCAACTCCTGATTGTGTAGGATGGGCAAACAATTTCTTGTATTATAATAGGATTTTATGAATAAATTCAATAAATTCAATTCAATAAATTCTGAAAATTAATTTTAAAAATGTTATAGAAGAAAATATTTTATTTAGAAAGACAGAAAACGAATGAAATTTAACAGTGGTTACATTACATGTTGAAGACAGATTTCACTTTTTCCTGCATCTCCGTGTGCCATAGACTACACACTGCACTTAAACAGCAATACTGCTTTTATTAACATTTGAAAAACAACCTTAAAGAGGACCAGTGACTGGCCATTAATCACTACAGGAGTTGCAATAGTGGTGGCCTGTTGACTTTACACTTCTCTTGCCCACACACACTGGAAACGACATTACATTTCAACAAGAATCAAAATCTAAACACGTAACAGAAAAAATATCACAGCACTCTAAATTAAAGCTTCAGCAGCCCTGTAGGTCTCTGTGCTTGGCAGTTTAGAAGTATTATGTACAACTACTCTCCTCACATTACAGGCAAAAAGGTAGATAATGTTAAATAAGTAAGTATATTTTAAACTTATGCTAGCTAACAAATTAAGTTATAGGCAATTAAAGGCAATTAAAAACTGATTACATTTGTACTATAATGTCAAACTACTATTAATTTAAGATACATGTGGTCTAATGGTGTCAGACAAAACACAAAAACCAAGCAGGAATTTTATTTAAACAATTATAACACCTATCTACACACCAAAGTAAATTAAAAATTCAGTGTTATTAATTTGAATTAATATGTAATTCTATGCAATTTTATAAATTTCCCCTTGAAAATAAATACATTTACATTTCTGGAAAATAATTAGAGAAGGGCTTACATGTGCATTAGAAGCATGCTTTATAAATTTTATGAAGCCAATTAAGAGTACAAAGTCATGGTATGCTGCACAAACTGAAGTCCACCAATAAAATGCTTTAGCAGTCAAAATAATAAAGAGTCAAAACTCGTAAGGATGATACAGTGTAGCAGAGTCAGTCACTGTTTGAGGAGAAATACAAATAACAGAAGAAAAGCAGAAATTATTTCATATTTCTGATGCCAATTTCCTGATTCTCCACACTGTTTCTGCATGCCAGCCTCAACACAATTAGTTTTCTAATGAAAGTGCACATCTAATGAAACAGTTCACAGAAAAAGTTATATACTAAGTGCCATTTTATTAGTGGAGACCTCTTCAGCTGCTCATTAATGCCAGTATCTAATACCTAATAGCTTATATGCAAATATTAGCCAATGATGTGGCAGCAACTCTGTACATGTGGACACTTTGACAGGATCGAGAATTGCAATGAAAAGCAGGGTTCCATCCTGCCTTGAATAATGGTTCACACTGCTGGGTGGGGGGACATGAAAGTGACTTTACTCAAATGGCCTCCACCTTCATCAGATCACAATCCTGTAAAGCACCTTTAGGATGCGTCGGAACAGGAAACTGCATTGTGGATGCGCAGCTGACAAATATGCTGCAATGTCATGATGCCAGTATGATGTCAATATGGGTCGAAAATCTCTGATGAATGTTTCCATGTTGAATCTGTGACGTGAAGAATTAAGGCAGTTCTGAAAGCAGGAGTCATGCATGGTGTACCTAATACAGTGGCCAGTCTCCATGCTCACGATAAAAGGGGGACCTACTGATATTCATATAAAATACTCTTCAGTGTAATGGGATACAATAAGTAAATCGGGCAATTTGCCAGTTTGAAACATATATTAAAAAAAACCTCACAGACGTTATCATTATTAGATCATAAATAATATTTCCTGTATGATAACTCATATATACTGAAAAAAATACCACAAGCCTCAAAGGACTGACTGAATGAGTCATGTAATGGACCTGAACCACTGGAGGGCACGCATTACATTTTTTATTTGACTTAATAAACCTCATACTGGTGGGTTTTTAGAGAATGGAGTAACTCTCCTGCCACATTACCATAATAAATGGTGCACCCATCAACTATGAATAATTACTGATCCCTTGGCATGTGCTGGAGCAAACTCAACTGGGAGCACAGGGATTCAAAGTAACAAAAAAAAGAGAGCTTGTCTGTCCTTTGTAAAAGCTAATAATGCGACACGTTTACACGTCATCTTGTTTTTAAATATATATTTTAACTGTCACAACACATCACCCCCTTAAACATCTACAAAAAATGGTTTAACAGAGAAAAACATGTCATCTTTTTGTTGTCAGTCTTGAACAACCTCACGGGTAAAGCCTCAAAAGCAGGGACGTCAAAGTCATGTTACATCGTCGGACACATACAGCCCACTGTGATCTTCAGCTGTCCGGACCAATGAAACTACGTGATAAATGTCTAAAATTACAAAAGCTATGGTAGTTCATTGTCCAGACTGAATTTAATATATTTAATAATAATAATAATCAGAATAATAATATTAATAATAATAATAATAATAATAATAATAATAATAATAATAATAATAATAATCAGAATAATCGGTCTAGTATAAATGGTAATGGTGTTGAAAGCTGTAAAATGTAATTAAAAGTTAAGTTCTTTAGGTTTTCCAAAGCTGCGCATTGTGACACCCGAACTTTAGAGTAAGAGTCACAGACTTATAGACAAAGTTACCACAACCAAAATATATGTATATTATATATTACAACCACTTTCTTGTTTGTGCCCATCAACGAGCAACCTCAAAAGCCAAAATGAAATCTAGAACTGTAGTTCCTCTTGTGGCCACTTGAGGTTGGCTTCAAAAGAGAGCCGATCCCTAATAGACTCTCATGTTAAAATACCCAAATTTAGGCCGACATATACATGATTACATCTTGGCATAAAACGGTTTGCTCTCATTATTTTCTACCTCATTATAGTTGTACGGGCAATTGATTTTTATATAATTTACTCCTTAAAATCACACAAAGGCTTAAATTTAGGCATAATTAAGGTAGTGCTGCTTTGATATGTTGTTGTTAAGCCTGTACCAAAGTCACAAGTTTCCTATTGTAACAAATTATGGAAGCAAATATCTACCCAAGCTTAGCTCTTAACTCCCCTGCTCTTCCCTCTAGTCTAAATATGTTCATGTCCGGTTAAAAGAACAATACCAAGATGATGAGAGCTAAAATAACAAACATGGGTTTTCACACCTTCTTCACTACTCCTGGATGTTATTACCCTGTGTTATTCCTGCAGTATACAGTCTTATACCCATTTAAAATCTCTATCTAGACAAGTTTTTGTGCATTGTACCGAGTAAGGAACTTTTTCTAGTGTCTTGTACGACTTGACCTAACTCTCCAAAGCTACTGCGGTGGTTTTTAATTTGGCAGTGTTCCCATACAGAGCACCCTCCTCACAGCATCCTCAAGGAGAAATCTCCATGGCCACCAGAGCTCATGCTGAACATACAGCTGTATATTTTAAACAGCAGCAGACAACAATAACTCATCCTCTCCATTGTATTCCCTGGCGAGAAACTGATAACCCCTCCCTCCTCAAAGAACCCCCATCAAACTAAATAAATGCAGGCACTCTTAAGTTTTAATAGCAAGGGATGCTGTTAAATAACGCATGTGGGCATAGGAGACAGATCATTATTAAGTGGCCATTATAGCCTACACCTTTACATTTGTAGCTACACTAGGTATTTGCTAATGCACTCCTAGCAAAGCGCTCATATTCCTACTGATGTCAGCTGTATCGTTTGACTGTGTGACCGGCATCGCCTGTGCTGTTGGTGTCATTGCCTCCTTCTTTGTCATGAAGCTCTCAAAGACATTAAATACTGTATTGCAAAAAAGAATCGTAAGCATTTCCTTATTCTATACATTTGATTCTGTACCTGCAACTCCATCCGCCAGTCAAGCTATCTGCTGCCACCAAACTCAGAATGAGAGATTTTATTTCAATTTGTTGGATTTTTTTTGTTTGTTGCTGTCACACGGTATCATTTATTAAACCAAACCTATATCTGAATGCATTCTTTAATGTCTCAAGTGTTCGTATTACTACCTTAAAACTCTTAAATGCATCCTGTACATTGATTTTGAAGCTGTGCAAATTCATGTAAGTGCAAAATTGATCTGACCATTTAAGGTGCCAGGGGCCGTATCTATTCCCCATAAATGTATTACATTCCCATTACCATACTTAAGTTGACCATGATTCCAAAAAAGACAACACGACATCTTAAGAAAACCTATAATATATAGATAGTGTGCGTGTTTGTGCGTGTTTGAATTAAAAAGTTACCAGAAATCTAATAATCAGTGATATATACTGTTTTTTTCTTAGGGGGGTGTTAAACAATCTTCTTTAATAATAACAGCAATTTTCAAGCGTCTTCATCAAATATTATGAATTATAAATACAATTATCTGCTTCCACAGAACATACATTTAGCATAATTAGTACGTGTGTAATTAGGGTTTTTGAGCTGCACTGCAGGAAAAAAATAAATCTCTGATGCACTCAGATCGCAAAGTGGCTCACATGAAGTCATGTAAATGTGAAGTCAGAGTTATCTCACTGATGTTGCATTGAATATTCAGCACTGCAGTACATATATAATTGGCTGTGGAACGATGATGTGTGAAGCTCTCTGCAATATGCTCTCGAGCAAGGGTGTGCTTATTTTGGCACCGTGGGCTAACGGCGTCATTCCTAAGTGTTGACAGCTGAGTGCTTTGTGCTGTTGTAATAGTGTTGTGTATTGATTACCAATGCACATAAGCGAGTGTGTTTTGGAACGTGTGTATCCTACCTTGACAGGTGAGATATGCGTGTGTGGTGTGTAGCCATGGATCGCCTCCATGGCGGCGAGGTTTTTGTCACTCATATGAAGCATCTCTGCACTTTTCCCTTGAGCCAGATGTGCTGGACTGTGCTCCAAGGGGGGCGTCTCCTCATCCTGGTACCTGTACTTCTGCAGACACACACAGATACAGGCGAGGGTATTAGTCTCGCCAGGTCTTATGTAAAAGGAGCTCGATAACAGGTAAATCACAAACAGAATTTACCGCCACCTTTCGCTGGTTTCTGATCTTCTTACACATTATTATGTAAAAGACAGTCTACCTGTACAAAGAGCAGAGCGCAGTATTTCTACTAAAGAGGGATTTTTAGCTAAAAGCGGACAATCTATATGCAAATCTAGTTTATCACATAACATGTGTGACGCCCACAAGCGCAAATTGGACAAACGGAGGCCTCAAAATGTTTCCATTGTGCGTTGAGCAAAGCTAACGTCTTCCACAGCCACATGGAGCAACTGGAGCCGTGACTCATAGCGGCTCTGAAGTAGCCGATCATGCGGCTTCTTCCTAGTAACCTCACTCCCCTACCGATATCCCACACCTGGGCAGCCTGCCAGCAGCCCACTGTTTTAGCCACACATGGTAGGTTTCATTTTAGGCGTGATGACACAAAATCTGCACGCAGCAATTTTCCATCACAAGCACACGAGAACGTGGGCAGCATCACAGTGGATATCTGCTCGTCCTGCGGGTTAGAGCTCGCGGTTTCTGCATATCTGTACGCTGCTCCTGAAGCCTCGAAGGCTCACAGTGTACTACCGTGCTGCACTGCAGATGTGAAGCGGCCGATCTGAAAAATGGAAACATTTGGTGGGTCCTTCAGAATTTTGGCTGGTGGCCCGATTGCCAACCCTGCCACTATCCCCTTTCTCATTTATATATATATATATTTATTTATGTTTTGGAGGCAGACTGGAGAGAGAGGTGCATCACTGAGCTCTGTCTCAGACAGGCTGCCTAGCAACCAGAGCAGAGCAGAGATTGCAGTGCCACAGTTGGGGCTGCCAGCATCGGTCCTGGATCACATTACACTGAGACAGCAAGAAAGAGAGGGAGTGAAATAGAGATGAGGATAGAAGAGAAAGTGAGGGGGATGGTAAAAATGGGAAAAAAAGAAAGAAAAGCGAGCCCATCAACAGAAAACAGCAGCATGAAGGCAGGAAAGAAATGACTCGTTGTTGTTGCATAATTACAGGTTAATAAGCTGGAAGCCCTTTTTTTCTGTGCAAAGCGCTGAGTCTGATATTACTGCACTGTTGTATACATAGATTAACTATTATGTAACTGCATACCACCAACTACCTGCACACTGTAAGAGAACAGATTCAATTAAGTATGTGGCTCAACTGGGAGATATGGTCCATAATAAGATGCAAAATATTTCTCTGTTTTTAAAACTCATCCCAAGCAATATTACAATATTAAACTTGCATGCAAAAGCATAAAAAGAAAATACAACCCAGTAAAATATTATTATTATTTAGGTAATTGGATACTTTTAGCAGCTGTTAAATTAATATATCTTATTTTTTAAAAGAAGAAATGTCATGACGACGTAGCTATGATTAATGTAGCCTAGTTCTATGGAGCTACTGTGCTGCTGTCTATACTCACATATAGACAGCAGCATGTTTTTTAATGAAGCTGAATTCCCAGTAAAGCTGTTCTGATTTCCACTTTTTTTTCGTGTTTCTGTTGTTAGAAAACGGAGCAAGTATGAAATATGAAACAACACGTGAACTGGCAGCCAGTTAAAAAGCCGTCTTCAAGCAGCACCTCTGCACTGCTGAAATGCTCGTTTTTTTTTTCATCTGCCACCCTGACCACGACACTGTCTGACAAAAACACACAATTCAAGTCGCTGTTGCCACAGAGCAGAAGTAGAGAGAGCCGTATCTGTGGCAAGACATCACACTTTCTGGGCAATACTGGAGGCTCTCTTCTGCAGAAAGTAGCTAAGGTGCTTCTAATAACATCTGGGTCATGGTCATAACAAACAAATTAAGGCTGAGCCTCAAATACAGGCCAGAGGGAAACCAATCCCTTCCTGTTGTTACTGCATGTGCAATCCATCACTTACAATGTTTCTGTAAGAATTATGCACTTGGTTTAAGAATTTAAGGTCTGGTTCCAAATGATCGGTCTATGTGTTTAGGGAGATAACTGAGTGAAATTATTGATTTCAATAACCCACAGCTGCTCCAAATCTATAAATTCTGAAGCCACCTCTCTGCTTCAATTCCTGTCTCTTTAAATGCAGAATATACAGCAGAGCATCCTTGATATAAAAAAAAAGAGGATGGAGTCCCCGCAGCTCGGAAAATCAACGTAACTTACAAGGGGATGCACATAATCATGTAAATTACTTTGCATTTTTCATAATACGCCATAACTTGCTCATATTTTGTGTATGTACTGAATTTTCAAAAATTTGTAAAACCCGGAGGCAAACTATTATTACGTTTCTGTAATAACTGTAATAAAATCTGCTCTCATAAGAAGGTTTGCCGGGCGTGAAACCTTTTGTACTGTAAGCTTAGAAAGGTGCACTATAACGATTCTGCTACAGGCTTGCCACTAATATAAGCCTACTTCAAAAAAACGAAGGCAGTTGACTTAAATGGAGGCACTGGTAACTTATTATTATCTACTTATTTTTATGTGCATGAGAGCGAAGGAATCGTGGGAGAGAGCCCAAGAAGCAAAACAGCAAAGCTTGTGTCATGCTGGCAGCTTAAAAAAAATATGACAGTTTGTACCAAGCATTCCCAATACATTTACTACATCCCATGTAGAACAAATCAAAATATACTGACTATATTTGATCTATTTTCCTAGTCCTAATTGTGGTTAATTAAGTATTCTTAACTCCAACTGTATCAGTAAAGTCTTTTCGTCAAATAATATAAACCACTGATTTAAACCCTGGAAAGACAAGTATATTACATGAATCACCGCTCAGAGTAGCCCTGAGCTCTCTGGTCTTCACTTCCTCCCCCTTTCCTGCATGACCAGCCTTCACGCTGCCATGTTGCCTTCTGTCCCACTGGTGGGGGATGTGACATTAAACTCAAAGATATGTTACACAGTGTCCTTCTGGAGAGAGGTTTGGAGCATTTTTCTCTGACAAGCACACTGTGTGATTGTTAAAAATGACACAGGATTTGTTTATTTGGAAGAGGGGGAAGACAAATGATTGATTTGAACACTATGAATGATTTTGAAGCTGACTGAGCCTTGGTAAACATTTTAACAAAGCCAGCATGACTGAGGGGCGGGCGGCAGAGGGATTCTCAACAGCCACGGATCATCAAAGTTCTCCTATCCTTTCGGTTTTCCAGCTAGGTAAAGAGCCATCACTGAATTCACCTGTTATGCATATCACTACTGATTGGATGGTTTAATAACTAAAAGTACAAAGACAATAAAATTCTCCCTTTTTTTGTTGTGCGTTCCATCATTTACACTGTTTCTGTGAAAATTATGCACCTGTTTTTTGGTGTTAATATTGTAGCTCCTTCTGAACCATGTTACTGATATGTACATATGAACATTTTTTTTATTTATTAATAAAAATGCTTAATAATTTTTTATCGAGATTGAGAGAATGAATGAGCCCCTGCACCATCAGATATAATTGGCTTTTCCACACTTAGGCAGTGTGAGAGGAGGGCAGCTGTTTTTGGTTATTTGTTTGCTAGGGTTCAACAAGAACAGCTTGGAAAGTCCTAAAAGAAAAAAAAAGAAAAAGATTTCCACTCCGAAGCAGAAATCCCAGAATTTTATGTGTTTTTTTTCTTTGGTAATTCAGGTTTTGGGTTATTTGTTGTGCAAAAAAGCATTGTGACGGTGTCATTAATGCTATTTTCAATGAACAATAAATTCATTTGTCATCTCACAATTCAGAGGTTTGAAGGCGGCCATTATCAGCAAACAGTATAAAAAAAATAAACAAGTAATTAGCTAAGCCCACATCTGACACACATATAACTGCACCCGACCTTTTTGGATGCCCAGAGCATCAACATTGCCTGATAACAAAACAACCACGCACAGCTCGGTAGCAAAATGGTCATTTTCTAAATAATAGAGCACATCTCTGTCTGAGCCAGTCAAGCCAATCCAGTCTAAACTGGTTCTAGGTGCAGCTCCTCGGTTTGTCAACCGGCTGAAACAAGCTATTTCAGCTCCACTCACTTTAAAGTCACTCTGAAGGCAGCCAGCTTTTTTCTGATTGGCTGCCCCTCATAAATCAAAAGTTTGATGGCAGGTGGGTGGGGCTTTAGCTTGCACAACAACCATATTCGGGATAAATATCATATAATACCACTCAAAGAATTTAAAAATATTTGTTTTAATTTATTTGTTTGTTTGTTTTATATTCCAGTGATCATTAAAATTAAAGTTAGCTGCAAAATAACGTCCATAAATAGACTACTGGAGGCATTTCAAGATGACTGGCAACTTGCAAGACCTGCTTCTACGAGGATGGTGATTCTACAGAGCCAGGAAAATGTTTCATTTTTGAATGATTGTGATCACTTGCACATAAACCAACCTCTTTATCTGAGACTTTTTCCACAGTATATGCATGACAAAATGAGGTAACTTAAGGAAAAGCATCGCTGTTACCCTCTGGATTGTAATACACAGAATGCACTGACATCCACTGTCAAGAACACAAATACGTAAGAAGATATAATCTGTTTTCATAAACATAAATTCTCATTAGATCACTTAAATCGTTTTCTAACAGGCAGGGAGGTTTCCAAGGGCCTGCCTTACTTAAAGGTCATCGTTAGGAGAGCAGCATGAGTAGTATTTGCTTAAATTCTTGTACTATGTGTGAAGAATAATAATAATATTTAACGTTTAACAGAGTTCAGTTATTGTAGAGCAAATGTCAAATGCTGTCTGCCATCACATTACTTTGTAATTCAAGGACCAAGCATGAGCTTTTAAATTATTTTCATTAGGTAATGGAATGAAAGCTGACCTTACCCCTCAGGCATATAATTTACAACAAACTTATATGGTAAATGCATTTGATGTGGAAGACATTACAGGAACCATTAGAAGCTTTTCACTTGCAAATCTGTGTCAATTAAAGGTGAATGCTCATTTATTTACATGTCCTTTGATTCTTAGAAATCAACCCAGAGGGCTTTTTATTGAGTCTGTTTGGTACTGCAACGATATGACGTTTGGAAGCAGCACAACATATCTCATAAAAAGTAAATGTGTTTCTATTCAAATGAATTTGAAGATTTGTGTTTAAATACATAAAATGGCATAAAAATCAAAACACAAAGCCAAAGTTAAAACACTTAGATAGGAGCAACTGATTGTTTAAAACCTGACAGTTTAAAAAAATAATTAACAGTAATTATTTTTGGAAAAAATATGAATAATCAGAGTTTTTCCTGCCACAAAATTGGCCTGTGGTGTGATGACTAGGCAGGACAGCAGGATCAATTTGCATCCTATGAAAGTGATGAGGATGTGTTACCTCTTTTTGACCAAAATGTTCCTGTTATACATTTAACAACATAGATTATGCACAAATTCCCTGTGCTGAAACGCAGTCACCTGTGGTGATATTTAACTTTTTCTTTTGTTTATTCATCAGCTTTCATGTTGCAGTGACCATTTGCATTTAACTAAATCTGGATAGTTTTTCAAAATATAACTTCCCAAACAAGCGCCCGGAGGCTCTTTGAGATGACACAATGAACTGTACACTGTAGGTGGTAGAGATAATCTGAATGAATGAACGTGAAAAGGTAGAAAACCACATGTGCAAGGGAGGCAATATTCACAAATTAGATATCCCAGACAAATAAAACACTTGGACAATATTGCACTCACAGTCAATGAATGTTATACAAGTTTGGTATGGTTCAGCAGTGTTGTGTAGGGGGAAGAGAACAGCTTGGTCGTTTTTGCATTTCTAGTTAATTTTCATGCGTGGATCAAACATCAGCAAAACAAACATATATATAATTACTGATGATTCACTGACGCATAATGTTGGTCGACTAGACAAGAAATACACTTAGATTTGTAATTTTACCTCTGTTCACCAACACAGCTGATTTTAAACCCAGCAATCAAGATGTGATTGAATTGTAGACTCTCAGCTTTAAGTCAACGGGTTTAGCAAAAGTACTAAAATGACTGTTTAGGAATTACATCATGCCCTATTTTCAGAGGCTCAAAGGTAACTGGACAAACTAACATCATTTTAACTGTAAAGATCGCTTTTAATTATTGGATGATCCTGCAGCCAATGACTGCCTGGCATCTAAAACCATCAACATAGGTGGTTGTAGCTCAAGAGGTAGAGCAGGTCTTCTGCTAATTGAAAGGTTGATTGTTCAACTCCAAGCTACTCCAGTCTGCATGGGCAAGATTCGTCCATCAGAGTATGAATGTGTGTGAATGTTAGACAGAAAGCACTTACTTAGAAGAAGCATTGTAGGAATGGGTGAGCCAAGTTGCGCTTTGAGTGATCAGATAGAGTAGAAAAGTGTTCTTTGAGATGCTCTGCTGTCCCTTGAATTAAACCCGAAAGTCTGCACTTCAATTGCTTGTTGTGAAAACCGTAAAGTAAAAGTGTCTTTGACTTGGGGTTTAACTTTACTTCTTGCTCTTCCTTTGAAAAAAAGCAACAAAAAGTAATCACTGTGTTCTTCCCTTTCACACACTGTAAGTAGGCCACAGCTCTGCCTGGATATCGGTGAACAAACCCTCACACCAGCCCACTAGAATCTATCAACCACACTCACGTGGACTACTTACATTATCTTGAAAATCAGACTGATGATGTGGGTGAAATAACACTCATGGTGCCCAGCATCATCATTCACTGTCACTTTGACAGAGCGCAGAAAAGAGAGCAACATTTGCCTGTGACGGTCATGTGAACGTCCTCTTTTCCACTACAATCCATCAAGAAACAGTCACTGTTGCCTTCTCAGTTGATTTTCACTCCCAAGTGTCTTCACAAGAGCCAAACCTCAAACACAGCTTTCATCTCATTTGCATTATCACAATTGCTGTTGCCAGCCAACACCTACCAGTACAACACTTTTTTCGTGTATATGTGAGCCCCAGAAGACAGAAAATTCACTCATCTACTGCCAATGGTAACTTCAGACTATTCTCCAAGGTGTTTCAGCACAACACTTTGACGAGTGTTAGTATCCTGTAGCTATGCTGGCTTCCACAATAACAACAGACTTTTACATTTACCATGGGGCAGACTGCTTAAAGCTGTGCTGAGAAGGATGTTAATGTAAGAATCCATCAGTCCTAAATCAAAAAGTGGAGCTCCAACAAAGAGGAATATCCAATACCCCCACGGAGATGCTCTAGATTCACCCCCTCTTTACCCAAATTTAAGTCTACAGTTGTCGCCTTTGCAATGCTGAAAATTTGCATTAAGTACCAATCTAACTAATGGGCCGACAAAAATTTCAAAAGACAGAAAGACAAAGGGCAAAGAGTGAATATTTATTTAAGAATGCATAATTAAATTATTTATTATCATGATTTATTGATTTATTAGCATAATTGAATGAAAAGCAAGTGCAAACACATCTTCTGGGCTGAAATACGAAGGTGTTACACAGCGAGCAGCAACAGAAATGCATCCGCGTCGTCCCACAGGGAGATGATTTAAGTTCTGCCCTGAAGACCTATTCAAAATCAACATTTTAATCAAACAAATACTTTCAGCAGTACATGCTTCGAATCCCATTTTAACCACTGTAAAAAAACAGCCTTTTTTATATCAGAGTGGAACCGTTTGCTTGGCGAGCAAAAGGTTGCTGGTTAATGACTCAAATCTCCTTTTGCATTGCAGGAACAGCAGCTGGCATTAAAAACTGCTAAATCAAACATGCGGCGCTTCCTGCTGTGGGAACCCTCGTGGTAAGCAAGCAGCTGAAAGTAGTTTCCATATCACAATGAAACATAAAAGGCCATAAAACAACCTTAGCAGTTAGTTGGCGCACGTTTAGTGCGGTTTTAACTTTCCTCAAATCTCAGTCTTTTTGCTTGTTAATTTATGTTCGCGTTGATGCTAATAACATTCTGAATTTCCTGTCTGTGGGATGATTCATCATTGATAAAACCCACACAGATGCATCATCCTCAAACGCAATAATCAGATCAGAGTTACAGTATATGTTGCCATAGTGGGTGCTCGGCTGTGACACTTCTGCAAAGGGTTGGGCATGGGGGAGGGGGGGGGGGGGCATCGTGTCTGTCTAGAGCCTGCTTTCACTGGAACTTCACACTTATTTGTGAGGCAAGAAACACTTGCACGAGTCTGCAGTAGTAGGCCAGCTCATGTGAAATTTATCATTATGTAAATGGAAGTAAATGCAGACTGCTGAATTAATGCTTGGCATTAATGCACACAGGGAAACATCAAGATCAGACAGGGAGGGAAGGGAGAGCAAACATGCTCCCTCCTTTTGGCTTCGTGACACGTGAGGAAGCTAGAGTCAGAGCCTACAGCTGACTAGATTTCTGGTGGTCAGTGTGTGCAGGCAATGCAACGAGCAGAGCCTTGACAGCTTAAGTGCAACCCCGTGGATAAAAGGGTGTGTTGGATATTCGCTGCACTGAGAGGAGTACGTCATGCCATGCTACCCCTAATTAGCAATAAATAAATAAATAAACTGCTTTATCGTTTTTGCAAGTCTGCAGGTCAGACACAGCTCAGCAGTGATGATCGTTTCATCTCCTTTCACTTGGTCCACAGAAGCATGCACACACCATGTTTTTTGGGGGTTTTTTGGGGGTTTTTTGCTGACCACATGCGATTTCACGTATGGTGCACTTGTAATGGGGGTTGCAACATTAACCCTCACTCTCTGACTTGTCCACAAACACGATCATGCATGGAGAAGCCATTTTACCACAGTACTTCTTTAGAAATGAAAATGCAGCGATGGTAGATTTAAAAGTACCAACAATAAATATTGCAAATGAAGCGCCTCGATGAAATGCATTGATTTCTTAATGGCTTGCATAGAATAAAAAGCGTTACCTTGTTATACCACAATTCGAAAGTAAAGAGGCTTTTTAAATGGCTGAGCATCAAAAATAAATGTATTTCATGTTTAGTAGTTGGTAGTGATTCATTTTGGCTTTCGGAGACAAATGCTGAGCTTATTTACGTGCTTGTGCCTTCTGTGAATGTTTACTTCCTGGAGGGTAAAGCAACTCTGAATCTTTTTGCATTACAGCGAGGCTAAAAATGGATTTAATTTTAATGTTTGATGATGCATATCCATGTGCCAGATGCTCAGCGAGGTGAGTTTTTAATTTGTAATGTTCTGGTCCTTTTTGTGTTTGCCAATCAATAAAGTTAGCTTAAAAGTAAAATCAGTACCATTAACTGTAACAAGGGCCTCTACTGGTTAATCAAAGGCTCCGCCATCATTTTTGCATCTCTAACTCTGGTGACTGTTGCATTTGTAAAGTGCCATGTTGGTAAGCTTGAATATTAGAGCTGTTTAAATTAAAAACTGTATTGTCTACCACAATCCCATTAATGGGATGCAGTTTATGTTTATGAACAACAGCTTCCTCTTTTAGATTGTTCTTAGACTTTTATGTATTTTATATTATTTTTTATTTTTTGCATGACCTTGATAGGTGGACTCAGTAAGGTCAGTTTCAGAATAGGTTTAGTTTTCATACCATAAATGTGCCTCTCTCATAACACAGTGTGGTGTTTTGGCTCACATAAGCACATAAAGGAAATGGTTCAATCTTAGACCTGAGAAGAACTTTTGTACACTCCACTACAGTGATGGGAATCCTCAAGCTTATTGCTGAGCTCGGGCTCATTTCTCTGTAACAAAGAAGGCGACACAAACAGCAGAGTAAAATAGGTCAAATCCATAGGAAGAAGTGTATTTGCAAGACTATAAAAACAGGGACATTAAGCATGGTGAATGTGATATCAGTGCCCCAAATATATCCTCTCTGCTATCTCCTTTCTATAGAATTACTTCTGTGCATTTAAAATTTTGGGGGCTGGTAATGAATGACTTTTCTTTTTGTTTATTTTCCAATACAGACACAGTGGAAATTGATTATCGGGGTGAGCTGATTACAGACCTTGACACTGAGATGAAGGCGCGCTGATACCTGTGTCATAAATCATTCATTGCACTAACGCTCGATTTTAAAACTCTATTCTTTGGCCTGTTTACATTGCACGGGCTTTAGTAGAAGTACCGCTCCAGATTGTGGCTTAAAGACAAAGTGAGGCAGGCCGTCTTGACTGAATGTTGCTAGGCCATCAATGGCCATTAAGCATAAGAGAGCCCATTAAAGCACTGCTGAGTGCCTACAGCCATATAAAGACCTTTTTAATTAAGACACTGTATTCAAAATGACTGAGTGGATTTGTGCCGGGCATTGTTTAAGAACAAAGGTTATGCAAATACATCACCTTGAAAGCCCTTGGAAAACGACCGGTCATGTGGTAGCTAGTGTAACATAGAGGTTTATTGAGAGCAAAGGGTGCAAATACATGATATGAGGTAAAAAAAAAAAAATTGATCCAATACACTGTATATCCCAGAGATCCAAATTAAGCCCTACCTATAACAACTCCCCACGAGACTGCAACCGACTGGACACAAGCTGCTGGAGGGCTATTGAACCTGCATCTATACACTGTTTGCACATGAAAGAACAATGCTGAGGCTAGTCCTGAATGCACTGATGATTCCTGTGTTTTCCCCCAAAACAAGCCAGCTCCAACACAGTTACCAGTGGCATCATAGAGACAGCCTTACCAGAAAGTTCCCAAACAATCTCAACTAAAATAATTGCTTATAAATTACACTTGAAATGAAAAGAATCCCATGCTTAGAAGCCAGATCTATTAAAACAGAATTACTGTACAAGTGGCTTTAACTGAGTCATTAATCCCACCTGAAACCTGCTCTTTACGACAGAGTAAATGTTGTGTTGTGGAACTGCATTTCACTTGGATGGGCATGACTACAGAAGACGCAGCTTGAATCACTGGAAGAAGAATGTTGATGTGTTTTCCACCAGGAAGGTGTGGTTTTCCTGATGGAGATGCAGAGGAGGATATGAGCCAGGAGGGAGTGATGCATGGGGACAAATGGGATTATCTCTGCTAGTAAACTCAATACTGAGCACAGCAGGACCACCCTTTCAGAGACACGAAGAGGAAACACCCACGTAAAACCTCACCAGCTTTGCAGCAGACAAAATGTTCAAATAGTTGCAGGTAGTAGGATACGACGAAGATGTCGAGCTGTCTTATCTTCTAACCACAAACTAGGAAGTGAACTGGATTCTAGTGACAAGACAAAACACGAACCAAAACGTCAGCAGTGAATTTACAAACAATTAACTGGAGCTCTGTACACATGTACACATCATTTTGGCATGTGTAGCGACAATTACTGGCCAGAGCAGAGCGGTGTAGTCGGATTTGGCTTTGTAAAGCTAACAGATTAGTGTGCCATGTGGAGGGAAACTCTGAGCTGGCTGCAATACTAGAAACACCTGAAGTTGGGAGGGATGGAGGGAGGAAAATCTGGAAAATCAGAGAATCAGTGAATGAATGCCCAATGTCCTCTCTTTGGATTACACGTTCTCATCATGATGGAAAACAGACAAACACCAAAAAAAAAACATCCAAGAAAATAAAAACTGCCTGATTTTTCCTGATAAACAGCAAACATTACCCTCTGGGTCTGATTTAAGAACAGACTACTCTCCGTTCATGTTACCCTACTCCAAGCAGGCTCTGTTCTGTTGCAGCTTCCTCTAAAGATGAAGGCTACTTAAGTGGCCCTGAGCAATAAAGTGGTTTTTCCAAGGTCAAAAGCACAACATGCATCTTCCCTTGCTGGAATACAAAGTGAACCTGTGGTCAAGCCCTACCGTGACCTGCCCAATGGAGACGGAGGAGAAATACAGGAGGGAGCGATGCTCCATTCATTAAGCAGCATCAGACTGTGAATTTACGCTGAACAGCAGCTAACACTAAACACAACAGTGCTTGCCAGCGATGCCGTAGCATGCTATGTGTAAATTGAAATCGACCATCTGAGCACGAAAACCCCGACCACTCGGCGGTGCAAAGGTATTAAGATGTGAATAAGCTTGCTGGCTCAAGACATATGGCCAAGTCACTTCACTGCACTAATTACTATCGTGGATTTGCACTTGGAAGGGAAAAAAAAGCGCGGTTCAGATGGCTTTAACCCTCCCCCTCTGAAAAAAATTAAAAAAATAATTTAAAAAAAAGGAAAGCAAGCTAATTTCTCCCAGAGGCCTTTTGCTCGGTTTTGTGTCTGAACAAAGTGCATCCAGATAAGAGTCGCTGCTGCTGCAGCAGCCTTACCTTACACCCGAACATAAGAGACAGGGTCCGGTTGCTGCAGATGACCTTACACTGGCACATGACCGGAGAAAGACACTTTAAATTCCTGACAGGCAGAGACATCAGTCCGAAGCCCTCACACCAGGCAGACAGCACCAGAGCTCGTCGGTCCGCCGCCTCTCACTCAGAGCCACGGTGCAATTTAGACGAGAGCCGCGGAAGCTGGAGGGGGCGTGTGGGGCCGGTAGTACCCGTTAATGGGCGGGCTGCCCCGTTGAAGCGTGAGGTGTATTCCTGCTTTATTTGTTCGTTTATTTTTACATTTACTTTACGTTAACGTTTAACGAGTCGACTGCTGCCTGTACGTTGCCATATTGTCCAGAGGTTGAGCACAGCAAGCGTCACTCATAGCTATAGCGTCTCCCTCCCCACCAACCCCCCGCGTCTCTCTCTGTCCTCGCGCTTCCCTTGATTGAGCCGTAAAGTTTGGACGTAAAGCGCAGCAGGAATCTCACAGGAAATCCGCGCAGAGAGTGACGCGAGAGCGATTATCAATTATCCTTTGAGTCTGCGTGAAAATTGTAGTAGTAGTAGTGGAGTAGTATCGAAGCGAGAGCATTTTTTGATGCTACACAAACATCCTCGCTCTCCTCCACATGTAACACCGTGATTGCTGCGCCCCCCGATGGATCACCGGGAAAATGGCGTGTAGGCTGCTGTCCAAGGTGCTGAAATCCCTCAACTCAGGAGGAGGGATGCGAAACGTCTTCATTTCATTCATCAGCACACGGTGTTTGACCGTATCCCTCAAAGCACCCTGCTCACATGGTCAGCGATGTATGATCCTCACGTTAAGCAAACACATGCCCAGTCTTAAATGTCGTAATAGTGTAAAATAGTGACGTAAACTAGGACCGACAAGCTGAGACTCTCTTGCTGTTGTGTTAGTATTTATATGTGTCATTATTTTGGATTTTCTCAGCTATCACTGCGCATGATCTGGATGGTTGTCATAGGGAATAGTGCCACTTGTGCTAAACGGAAGTGCTGAAAGTGGGCCTTTATTTTTCGCTGGGCCTGTTCAGAACTAAAAAACAAAAAACAAACAAAACAAACAAACAAAAAATGAATCAACCTAAAGTTAAATCAATTTTAAAATTACTCTTGATTTTTTTAAAATAGTGTTTTCAAAATAAAATACAATAGCAATAAGTTATTGTCCTTTTTTCTTTCACACACACACACACACACACACACACACACACACACACACACACACACACACACACACACACACATACACACACACGGTTTTCTGGGTTTATTTCCTGTC
>NW_005187465.1:1103725-1121318 GCF_000239375.1 Pundamilia nyererei | reverse complement strand
ACACACACACACACACACACACACACACACACACACTTTACAGCTGTCACAACATGAATGTGTTTTTCATTTCATTCATTTGGTATTTTGATGGTCTCCACTCCTTCGTGGGATTGTGCTGGCATGGTGAGCCCACAGGGTGGAGTGAGAGAACCAGGTAGGGAAGATTTGAATATTGTGCATTCATCTCAGGACCGACTGCGGCGCAGGGCTCAATGCTCCCGGGTGACGTCAGCGTTAAATCGAACACAGAAACCGTTCCAGATATCCCAGTGTGCTGCTGATATATATATTTTAAAACCCTTATCTCCCACCTATAGAGCTGGAGATATCCAGTGTGCTAAAGACATCAGCAGGTTTATCACAGATCTTCATGGGGAGGTCATTACAGCACAGTGTGAATTAGAATATAGTGCCAGCTGCTTAAAGATGTTTTTTCTTTTAGAGTTAACTCTCTCAATGACCGAAAAAGACGTGTGTAGAAATTAAAAGTTTCTAGTTTGGTCATGTGATTCAGGGAGTAATCATCAACATAAGCAGAGAATCCTTGATCACATAAATGCTCTGTTTTATAAGTCATCTGAGTCTTTGCTTGCTTCACATTTGTCTTTTAGTACTCTGTATGTATGGAAATGTATATATATTTATGCACATAATAACTGAAAGTCTGTCCTCGATTGCAGCGGTGAATGCCCTTTGATAGTTCACATTGCCGACTGTATACTGGAAAAGATTGTGAGTAACAGACTTTTAGTAGGCCACCTCTTCAAAATTACACAAGGGTAGTCCACGCGTTTTCCTCTACTCCTCCACTTGAATTACATCCACACAGTTTTTATGTGTGTTTGTGTTCCCCTGGCAATACTCCACCTTCTGAAAGTAACTTTCTTTAAAGAGTACTGTCACAATATCAATAACTAATCATCTAATCAGAAGTCTGTCTCATTTCAGTTTGGTTCAAATTAGCCTTCATATCACAGGTCTAAATTATATATCATTGGCAAGAAAAAGAAAGAAAAAGACATGAACTATTTTCTATTCTTTCTCTCCTAATAGAGAAACCTCCAAATAAACAACCCAGGAATGCCTGGGATTCCTCTCAAGGCTTTCATTAAAAATATGTAGACATAGAAATGTCTTTTTTCCCCCTTCTTTTTAAGTATAACTATAAATTGTACATAGACATGGAGGTTTCAGATCTGGAAGGCAGAAATCCTTGAAACCTGCTTTCTTTCTTATGACCAGTGGGGACATCTGGTAGCAATTTACACGCGCATAATTCACAAATCATGGATTATTTTTTGTGTAGCTTTGGTTCAAAGGCAAAACAAAACTGCTGACTTTATTGGCTACTTTGCTAGCGTACTGTGTGGTAGCTTTGAATTGTTTGCATAGACTATAAAAGACTACAATGCCCATTTCTTACGTGGTTTGATACATCAATAAACACTTTCATGATGAGTTAATGGTATCGTTGCAAGTCTTATTTAACGCAGTATAAAATTAATTATGAGAGGTTACCATGTGATTTCAAAGTTATTATCATCTGAACATGCTCTATCCCTGCTTTGTAGTTAGCCATACTCAGCATTTAGGAAAACCGAGATCCTTAACTCGAGGCTTAGGCCAGTGGCCACCAGACTAAGAAGCATCCATCTTTAATATGTAGTGTATAGCCAACATATACAGTAGAAGTGACCCATTTTATGCAACACTTAAGTGTATTAACATGCAATTAACACAAAAACTGATGTGACTAACGTCATAAATTATCAGCGTAGGTACAGTATAATACATGGGTACACAGGTATTGTATAATAAGTACAATGTAGCATGGGCACAGTATAATTTCTATGGCATACTGTAAGTGGCTTTTCCCTTCAACTACAGTATTATGTAAGCGTGGGAGTCACATGGAAACCTGAACTGTTTTGAGTATAGCATTAACATCCTAATGCTGCATTGTATGAGAGAAACAGAGAGAGAGAGAGAGAGAGAGAACCCCAAAAGAGTGTTTCCATGACAACATCTGCAAAGGGTGGCAGATCCCTAACAAACAGTCCTCTTGCCAGCAGCTTTCTGGTCACTGGCTCTATAGCAGGACTGTTTCTGTCATGGGTGATTGTCTTCATAAAAGCAGGTGTCTCATGCTACTATTACATGTGACACAAGCGAGACACGTGACAGGTCTTCCATAAATGGACAGAGAATTTAAAGAAATACAGTGAGCTCACGAGAAGAGCCCTTCACTGACGCTGTGAGTGGCTAAAACCTTGTTAAGTCTGCCCTGAGGTTAGAGCCAGATGTTCCGTACTAGCTGTGGTGGTTGGCTAAAAGTTTACATTAAAGCTAAAATCAAAGCTGAAATTCTGATTGGTTTACATTTAATTGTGTGAAAATGTAAATATTCAGTCTTCATTGATACCTTTGTTAATCTTCCCACATCCCCATCTAAAATGCACAGCATGTCCTTGCTTTTAGATTAGCTCACCTCGTTTTTGAGATGTGTGTGATCAATAGATCCTACTCCGCCAACTATAGTCAGCTAAATTTTATTGCTGTTTTCTATTTATTAGACTCTTACATATACATAAACATCTCAAAATTAAATAAAGCAATGAATGCACTTTGATCTTGCTTCATTTTGCCTATAGACCGTACATTTCAGATTTATGAATTAGAGCATATTTTGTAAGTCCAGCCAACAGAAATAACAATAATATTAGCTTCAAACCTTTCACCAAATGTAAATGTATGCAGAGTAATTATTCCATATGTTATCCATATCAGAACCAATTTATAATGACACCATAAAGTTGATTGTGGCCGTTTTTCCAAACTTTATAATCTGTTTTTGAATTAAAGCATATTTGTGGTTTATTTCAACCTGGTGTATCTCTCCAAAATCTATACTGTAGATCTGGGAAAAGGAAAAATCACACAAAGGGCCTCTAAAGTGAGTTCCCTGCAGCTTTCCAGAAAACATGATATTTGCATTAATCATTTAAAAAATACAGTTTCAAGCTGACCAATGCCAAATGTGCTCTTTGCTGACTTTGTTAGGGATCTCCAATTGGGGAATACTTGCCGTCTGATCGAATCCCCTTGTATAGTCATCCACTGCTTAGTGGATTGCTTACGTGCAAGTTACAGGTGTCGAAATTGTAGTATGATGGTGGGTTGCATTCTTTTGAACCATGCAGCCGATTGTTTCTTGAAATCTCTAAAACATAGGTTTGGACTACCAAGTTAACATGACCATACCAAAGCCTACAAAGCCCACATTACTGTATAATACACCGTTCTGAAATAAATCAAAACAAACATCTACCAATTAGATTTTTATAAAAAGCCATAAACTGATAGAACATGTGAAACATGGATGACAAAATAGTTTTGCTCTGTCTGGGCCCGCTCTCTAAATAGTTGTTTGTTGAGGCAAAACCTACAAGGAATTACAGCTTTAGTGTTTGCATTCACTGAAAGTGTAGAACTGCTGTCACAGAAGGTGGCAAACTGGGGGAAAACCAATGTATATCACACTTCCAGAACAATTCTCTACTATTGAGCCTTCCATTACCTCCAGCATTCAGCAGCTTTGACACCGGAACAGCGGAACCAAAACGCAAACACAACCGGGAATCTCCCGAGGCTCCGAGACTGCCTCAGCTCTCTTGACTAGGAAAACACACAAGGTGAGAATAATAGTATTCACACCTACACAGAACCAACAATATCTGAAAGTTCTCTGTGTGAATATCTGATTCTGTTTAGTGACTACAGTCCTGCAGCATCTACAGGCATAATTTCATATCAAAGAGGCCTGCGAGCTAAAACTAATTTACTAGAAGCAAAATGTTAGCTGAGATGCATTTGAGTGTAATATTTTATGAATTTACTCTTTAGTGTCAGAGAAAGTTAAACTGGACTTGTTGTCATCATTCAAAACCCTTTCTTTGACCCCAACGCTGCACAAAGCTAAAGGTAACCTGCAGGTGCAACAGCAGGACACAAAAGTTGTAGTAAAGGCAAACTGTTAGGTTTCAGATAGGATATTCCTGGTTTTCTCTCTTGCGAATTCACCCAGCTGTATAAATATTACATGCCCAAATGGAGTCATCACCAACAGCGTTGACTTGGAGCAATCCATTATGTATGAAGTATGGTGCGTGCATTATCCCTTCAACACATTCAAAAAGCTAAAAGAAAAAATACATAGCCACTAGAATGCACTGTTTTTCTCCTTTTGGGAGAACTATTTAAGGGGGAAAATGGGATCGAAGTTGTCCGCACCACCCTTCAAGTGGATGAGAGCATCCACGCTGTCACGTCGTAATCTTAAAAGCGTGCGGATAATTCTCTTCCTGTGATGAGAGAAGAATGTCTAACTGCAGCTACTGGTCCAATTCTTTGCAACCATAGCCTCACAGTCTGTATTACATTCTGGTTCTGCTGTGCCTCCTCCCACACTAAACACAAACAGCAGTGTGCCATCCACAGTACAGAGACGATCCTTTGCCTGCTGCCCTCCCCTCCATCTGAGACTTAATGTGAAAAGATGCGCATAAAAGATCATCTGGATCATCACGTCAGGCTCTAACCTGCACTAAAATCTGTCCGATGTAAAACACCACCACCCACGTGCCGAAAGCCCTCCCATAGCCTGTCGTCTTGCTAAAGCAGCCATGCCGCGAACATGCTAATGCAATGTCTGGCTGATGACGTAATATGTCACTCTGCAAGACTTGATTTTAATCAAATAAGTCTTATTTCATATTTGTCATGCTTTCCTTGTTTTATGTTGAGCTCTTCACTGCGTCGAAGCCATCATGAAGAGCAGCACAATGTCAACGAGAGCGCAGAAGTCCCACCCAACTGCTGTTGAAATCTTCTGTTTGCAAAGGACAGCCAATCAGAAAGAAGTCTTAAAGAGATAGGGACCTTAAAGGACAAAGAGCTAAAAAAGCCTGTTTCAGACATTATTTTAAACTTGAATCATGAAAAGCTACACTATTAGAATCAAGGACTGGAAAAATATGCAGCTCAAAATTACTATATCAGGTATCCTTTAAGGTGTTGGTGGCAAATACGTTGTGCCTGTCTGTGTGAAACCATGACCTGTTTGTAATATCAAAGTCCTTAGCCACATCCACCACGATAAAGCTTATAAATGCTATTTTCTCCACTAACAAGTAAACACCAGCCGCAGGAATTTTAACGCAGCTCTTTTTTTCATGGAGTGATCTCATGTGAGTAGTGTTTCCATGTGCTTCTCTTCATGTGGTGTTTCCATAGAGCTGACGAACCTTGCCATGGTTTCTGTGGTAACTGCAGAAGCAAGGCTCTCTCCTCACTGAACTATTTTTGTAACAGCAGATGGAAGAAGACTACAGTTTAGTTTAGGCTAGTTTAATTTTCTTTGCCTAGGGGTGTGAATGCAGCTTAGTCTATAATTAGATGTGAAATTTGCTTTGTTGTGTTTTGTAAGTTTTTTAGCATGACCATGGCCAGGACTCACAGGAGTTCATTTAATGGGTAATACTTTTCATTGCATATTGTAACACTGTATCGAATGGAACTGAATAAATTGCGCTGGAGCACAGAACCACACCGTGGCAACACAACTCCGCATTTGTTGTGTGTACGCATTCATTTATACTTTTGACAGACTGTCAGAGTAAAAGTAGATTTCTTTTGGATCCCCCTCTGAAGAAATGCAACAAAAGACGGCACCACGCGCTGCTTTGGCTCTGCAAGTAGTGTGCTCAGCAGGACGTCAGTCTGGTCAGCCATGGAACAGCTTCTAACCAAGATGATTAAAACAGAACAGCCCCCGGGAACCAACCTGCCAGGTAAATCTAACTGGATATATTTATGCTCCATTTTCCCACCACTCCCATTTGAATAAAGGAGTTCATAGGTGTGCCGCAGGGGATGGGTTTTGAAGACTGGGACTGCTAGACGAAGCTGTTAGCAGTAATCAGAATGCAAAATTGATATGAGGGTCTTTTATGGTTGTGGTTACTGAACTGACATATGTTTACTGGTACAGGCTGCTACTGTAGGCAGGAAAACACTAATTTCTTATGAATAGACAAGAAAATACCAGTTTCTTATGAATAGCACTCAAATACATACAGATCAGACATAATATTAAATCCCCTGGCAAGTAAAGTGAATGCAACCAGTTATTTTGTTACATTATTTTGTTATTTTGTTGGCTGCACCTGTTACAGGGTGGAATATGGTATGCAGCTAGTGAACATGCCTTTAACCTTAAGCTGATGTATAAGGATTCAAATGATTTTGACCCGGTCAGCTCATCTGGAGTGGTAATTCCCTATAAAACGTGTCTAAGGAAGTAAAATATGTGAACTGTCTTCAGGGGCATAGGTGTCCGAACCTCACAGATGCACATAGGGAGCAAAGGCTAACTGATGGGTTGATATCCTGAGCTGAAATTGCTAGAAATTGTGACCCTGCAAAGCCTGAAATATGAAATAATTGCCAAAAAAATGTAATTTTTCTATTTAAACCTGTTCAAACTGTTTATTGAACCTTCTGACAAATTAAAAAAACAACAAAAAAACATCAGTGTAATGATGTTGAGATCACAATAACTTGGTGTTACAGAGTTAAAGCTGGTTGCGGTACATGAGTATGTGGCTGTATGGCCACCGGTTTGCCAGAAGGCCCATGCTAACCCCCGTCCACTGCTGAGATCCCTTACACTGGAGCATCAGAAGTTACGCAGTGAAAGAAGATGGCCTTGTCTGATGAATCATGTTCTGTTGCACATCATGGTGAGAGCTGGGTGCATGCACATGGCAGGCAGATGTCAGAAGCAGCATGATTCTCTGGTCAGTGTGCTCCTGGAAAAGCTTGGGTCCTGGCATTCATGAGGATGTTTGCTGCATGAAATGCACTACCTGCCTAAACACTGTTGCAGGCCATTATAGCAGACCTTTATAGCAAAGACAGCATCTTTCAACTGTAATAAAGAACCTAACAAAGAGCTTTAACTTGTCCTGTAATTCTCCACATGTCAGTCCTGCTCAAACATCTGTTAGATATGTGGGAAAAACTAATATGATCCACTTTACAACTCACAGGACTTAATTGATCTACAGCTAATATCCTGGTACCTGCAATCACAGATGGTTCAGAGCTGTTTTATTGGCGCTAGGGGGCTCCACATAATATTAGGTTTTAATGTTGTGGCTGGTAGGCGTAGTTTGAACGGCCAGCATAGATCTTTATGACAAGCTGAACAGTTTCCTAAAATAACGGTAGAAAGCTGCCCGACTAGCAGTGTCTTAAGCGAACATAGTAATTATCACTTTGCTGTAAGTGTCTTCTGTGTTATCTAGCAAGCAGTGTTTAGTTCAAGAGATATTATCACCATTGCTCTAAACAGAATGAGGACTAACAGTAAAAGGAGGTGATCATTTTTATACTTTCTGATTTTTGGAAATACGTGATAACTTCAGTCTCGGTTGTCACGGTCAGTTGTCATTAGTATAATCATGCTCGGTGCAAATGTGCAAAACAACTGCTGCAAAGACACATTTCATAATCATACAAAGAGCGACTGGTTGAGCAGAGGTAGTAAACTCACAAACGAGTCGGACCTCGTAAAATTTTACTAACAACGAAAGGAAAAACATACGACAGAAATCTGCTCTCCCATCAGCATCCTGTTTGAGCTATGATGGAGTAGATCACCTGGCCAGTCATGGCCCAGCAAACCCATTAGAAAGCTGTACAAGGTGATGAAATAAGACAATGAAATAGCATGATGTTGAAACATGTGGTGGCGTGCACTGGCATGGAGAAGTTGTATTTTCACTTTGTTTCTGCTACCTGGAGCAAAGTTGGCTCTTCACGCATGCTACCTCTATGGTATCTGAGGCCCAGCGTCATTTTCAGTTCAATATCAGGGCAGTGACATCCACATAAAGTAAACTATGTAGAGGCTGCAACCATTTTCAAATATGGTCCCCTAATGTGATCAAACCAGTTTAACTAAATTTGTCATGCAGACAACTGCCCGATCACACGCCTACATGATGCTCTGGTCCTCCTGGATTGCAGCCATCTTCACTTCTTGCTTGTTTGGGATCTCAATTGAACTCCAGGTCAAGTTCATGACTCCTCCTAAATTGCTTTTGGTGAATGTTTAAGACTGCCTTGCTGCTGGATCATTGTTCCTCGTGTTCTAATGCGATCCTTTGGATCTGAGGAGTCTTAATGTATGTACTGATCACCGCACTGCTGCAATTAGAAGCAAAATCATCAAGCGACTCCACCAGCAGTGCTACACATCCAATCAATAACACCACTTCTGCTGTGTTTGACAGATGCACTGGATTATGAGGCATTTCTTTATATATGTATATACTTTGGTCTGTGCATCACTCATGCACACTGATTCCAACCTCTGAAACTTTCCTGGAGTACTTCTGAAGTTTGCATCTCATGGTGGACCACCTGAAGTGGCTGGTCTACTCATGTCTTGATGTCTGACACATGTGCACCTGTAGGACAGTCTGACTGACTGTTGTCTTTGACAACTGAGGCAAACAACCAGAATAAGAATAATAATAAAAAAGGTTATCAAAACATCAAACTCCAGTTCTTGAGATGTATATAATTTTTTTAACATTTTGTGCACTAAATCAGGGAAATTGCATCAAGCTATCGTTTAATCTACTCCTTTTAAAATCCAACATGCTGGCACACTTAAAACAAACAAACAAAAAAACATTATATATGCCCCACGTTGTGTAGACTGCATTTCGTATTCTAATCAACAAGTCCGTAAATTTAATGGCTCTCCTAAATCAGACCTACTTGAGCTACAAATCTGCAGTCCAACCTGTCAAATACACCATAATGACCAGCTCAAAGCGCTGTTCGACCACAAACACATACATGTGCATACACAGTGGATTCTGCTTGTGGAACTGCATTAAATGGCATCTTAGTCCCAAACACTCGATCAGCCAAAGTAGAGACTCATCATGTCAGCTAATTAAGGCTGGAGTAGCCCTGTTTTTTACACAAACCTGCACGACTGCTTCAATAACTGTAATTCAGCACGTAGGGATGTAACCAGGACATGAGAAGAAAACCCATTTGTTTGCCTCTGTGTCCCATTAACCTGATGTTGGTCACGAGTCTTTACTGTAACCCTAAAAATGAAATGACCTTTTTTCAAAGCGATGCCAGCTGATTAAACAGGATGATTTTCCTTATCTGAGAAGGACACTAGCCTAATGTCCCAGAGTCCTCGGGGGAAGAGAAGTGCATAAGAATATGAATTATCCCCAGACGTACACAGGCGGGAACCAACCCAGACGTAGAATAAAAGACATGCATGCATGAATCTGTAATGCTTTAATCAACAAGTCTGCTAGAGTTTCACTCTTTCTGCATTTCGAAACATGCTCACTGGTACATACACACCCACACGTGCCGGGCCATGTTCATACGTAATACCCAAACTGGATGATTAAACCTACCCAGAGCACACGTACAAGGAGAGCAAAAAATAAATAAAAAATTCCTCAGACACATATTTTTTGATTAATCCATGACACTGGAGCAGATTACAAGCATGTTCAATGCAGTATGCACAGATGTAGGTAGAGACCTCCCCTAAGCCTGCCAGAACGACTAGCAGACTTTGAGCTAACATGCAAAACAGAGGCAGCAACAGAGGGATGGAAGGAGAAGAACGACACAAACAGAGAGGTGAATTTACCTACCACACACGGACAGAGAGAAGGGAGCTTAGTGCGGCCCTTCATGAGCAAGAGACAGAGGAAAAACAGCCTCCCAGACACCCGCAGTAGAGGAGGAGAGAGATGGGGAGAAAAGGAAAGAGAGAGAGAGGGAGAGAGAGAAAGATGGGAGGCTGGGGAAGGGGGAATAAAAAAAAGAGGGAGGGGGAGTGAGGGAAGGGGGGGAGGGGGGTGTCGTAGCAGACGAAGAGAGAGAGAGTTTTCCTGGAAGCAGAGAGTTGTTGGTGTTGGATGTATCTTGGTGTTAAAGGCAAGGGTCGGAAAAGAGACGACCGGCTGCCTGCTCCAGCCGTGACTCAGAAAATATGTTTGCCACCGCCGGTGAGGGAGGGAGGGAAGGGGGAAGGGGACATACAGGCAGAGAGACAACCTTTTATATTATTTTTCTATGATTTTTGGGTTGTTTTTTTTTTCCTTTTTACAGTATGCTTCCACTCACTCTGCTCTTTGCTCCCTCTTTGCCTCACCATTAAGCACACAGACGTCACCTAACGTGAGAGCGCGTTTGACGCAAATGTGAACTCTCTGGGTACACCTTCACCTCCACTCTTTTAACGGCAATAGCAATTGTTTCTAGATAGCTCATTGCATTGCACGCAATCTCAATGTGCTTAGCACGGAAGATAAAATAAATGAGTAAATAAGCTCACGCAGGTTTAGAATGTTTTAGGGAAGTGAAAAAATGTCCATGTCACCGCTGTTACACGGGGACTGAACACTTTGAAGGTTTATTTGGTCAAATAGCTGACAGCAAGTTGATAACCAGCTAATCCCTTCTTATATAGGCAAGAAAAAATACCAACATTTTCTGCTTTCAGCTTCCAGTTTTGCTTTCTAAAGAGAATATCTGTTTTTTTAAAATATTTTTTTAAAGTTGAATATTTATATTTTTATTGGATAGTAACAACTTTTGCCACAGTGAAATCAACTGGTGCACGGCAAGCTGTAAAATCAGCGATCCAACATTTTGTTGAATTTGCAGCGATGAAGCCTAGTTTCTTTAAATTGCAATAGCATCAATTAATAAAGCACATAAAATTTAATAATAGACATGTAGCAAAAATATTTGGGTGCTGATCACCGAAGTTGTTGAAGATGTGTGTCAAATATGAGATGCGGTAAATGACGTTCAGCTCTTTACCTCTAAAGGTTAAAATGAATCGGACCTTCCCTTAGTGTTGTAGCTTTTTAAACTCTAACATGAAAGCTGATTTAATTACAAATACTCCTAGGTGGGACAGATGAGTCTGTGTAATTTGTACCTTTAGAGTAGCTGCCAGCATTGTTGTCTGAATGCTCAGGTCTCTTTCTATATAAAGGATTTTTTTTTTATCACAATTTTCACTTTAGGTGCAAATAGCATCTTAATATAGCCTGTGATACTTCCTCACCTTATCACTTCACAATAGCCTAGCACAGTGATAACTGGTAAATTGCATGGCTGGTGTTATGAGAATGTATTTTTACTTTAAAACAATTTTTTTTGATACCCATATCCCTACGCAAGGATACATGAGCAAATTCATGTTTATCTTATCAGTCATTTCACATCACAAAGACCTGGAGATTGCTTTAAGAAGCGTGTTTCTAGATATATTTTTTTTATACTGTCTGTTTTCTGTATATAGCCATAGCAAATACTGTTTCTTACGTAAGCATTAGACACTCTATCAAACTGTACAAATTCTTAAGTAATAACTTACACTCCTCTATCCACATCACAATCTTGTCTACAGGTATACTAGAAGCAGTATCGTCACCCTTTAGCCAGAAGCTGCACATTAATAAAGTCAACAATGAATGAGTAAGACAACTTTTCTCTAAGGAATGCATCGTGACTTAATGCAAAATACTGATATCGCTAATAACAGCTGATGCTTGTCCAATTGTTATTATGTAGTAGCCATTCAAGCTTTTATCTCAGACAAACTTGAGTGGTCTTTGATCAGTCGCTATTGCCCAAATTTTTAACTAAATATAACTCCTTTCCAGGCTTAGTTGTCATCATAAATTGCACTTCAGCTGTGTCTCTTTTTATGTCTTTCAGCTATATGGCTATATTAGGGGGGGGGGGCAAAATTTGGTTGGGGAATAAACAGAGTAAAATGCACCATGACCCCACTGGACTGTTTTACAGTGGATGGCTGTTGGGTGATGGATGGGTTATGACACCTGCAGAGGTTAGGCCCACAGCCCTCTGGATCTCAGCAACACAGTGAGCTGTGGCTTCTGCGCGGCTTCGCTCTCTGTAACTAAAGACAACTCAAGCACATCGTGACATTTCCATCTGGAGTGAAGCCCGTTAGAAGAGTGTTAAATGCTGTGTAACCCGCGAATCCAGCCACATAAGACCAAACATTAATTTTCTATTCTCTGCATTCATGAGCATCCTCTGCCGGCGCCTACACAGAGGTCATCCTCCTACCTGCACACTGTGGGCTTCACATTATCAACACCCTTCAATGGCAGGTCTCTCTCTCTCTCTCCGTATCTCTCTCTATCTCTCCCGTTCTCTCCTCTCTCCCTCCCTTCCTCCTTTCATCTCTATTCTCTCCATGATGATACCCCTGCCACGTTGTCATGGCAACAATCGGGCCCTGATTGCTTGGTTGCTAGGCAACTGACATCACCTATAAGAGGAACATGAAGATACAAAGCCAGAGACAAACAAATCAGAGAAAATATGTGCACTTGTGCGTTACTGTGCTGGGTGTCACTACGTCTGAACTCTCATAGCGTCATTAGTTCACGTCGTGTGCCGTGTCTACTCAGGGCCAAAGCCACACATGTAGGCAGCGAGGTCTATCATTAGGGTTACTAAGCATATAATTCGAATTTGACTTGCACTCTGTTCAGTCTTGTGCTCTTTGCCAGGCAGGAGGTTCGAAACCCCCAAAATCGTGACCTGAATTTCAGATGAGATTGTTGTGAATGTGAGTGCCTGTGACAGGGGGACTGCTCATGAATCACTGATACAGTAATTCAGATGCTCCCTATAAATTATGAGGAAACACACAGGGCCCTACATGCATATATAGATATATACAAATGTGTGTGTGTGTAGGTGTGTGTGTGTGTATATATATATATATTTTTGGCATGGACCAATGCAGCATCCGAGCTTCACATATGTAGGGTACTGGCATGTGAAATGTGTATGAATACTCCTTAATCAGACTGTCATGAGCTTCTTTGCTGTAGTTTTTTAATGTGCCACAAGATGTCATTGTGTGCTGTATTACAAAAAAAAAAAGAAAAAGAAAATCAGCTCTCTAAGAAATTAAGATCCTGCTTTCAAAACTGTTGCAAGTCCACATCAATGATATCAGCTTGGCTTTCTTGTTTTCGTCACTTTTATTTGACCTTCCTCTTTTCCCCACATATGACATGCTAGTTATATGATCTCTAACTAAAAAGCCTACAATGTGGGCATAATGTGTCATTACATAAGGATCCAGCGACAACCTGACCCTCCTTGACCCTAATGAGGATGACAGAGCCTCCTCTATCGACTCTATCAACATCATTAGATGTACACTCTCATTGCTATTGATTTTGAATTTTCCAGGTTGCCACGACACTTTGTTGTGTTTCTTGTTTGCTCAGAACGGAGCGGTATAGCTGACAGCCACTGCCCTCCTTACGGTCTACCGTAGCAGGCTCACGGCTCCCCATTAGCCTTCTCGCTCAATGTGAAATGACAAAGTGTCCAACCCAAACAAGCAATGATATATCTAATTTGTCATCTGTCATGTGGACAATTTGAGGATGGACGATGATTCTGACAGCCAAAACAATGAAAATGAGCATCAGACCCTTGGAGGTGGCACTCTTAGTGCACAAAATGGAAAGGTTGCTTAAATACGTGTTCACTGTTTAACTTTACATCGCCCTATTAAATCAAAAGAAGTAGCCATCTGCCCAAAATGAAGCTCAAAGGAGAAACTAGAAAAGCACTAAAGACACAGACTGAGCATCTACCCTACCAGAATATCCACCTAATGCACCAAACCATTTGAGTTCAAAAGAAAGGATGAGGCTTTGCTCATTCTCTCACCGTAAGAAACAGTGGAGCAGAGTGAAGCAGCAGAAGCAGGAGCACAGATTGTGCTGTGTGCATTTGACAAAGAGAAGCTCTTAACAGCCTTCTTGCTGGCTAAAGCGCCTGGTGGGGATGATGAGCATCATAAAGGAGCTGAAATATACTCATACATGAAGTGAGCCCTCACCAGTGTTGACTCTGCAGGCTTAAGATAGTGAAACAAGGCAACTGATGGGCATACGATTTGGGGGGAAAAAACTTAACATGAAGCATTTTGACTTTCTTAGTTATAATTATTATTATTATACAAATATATGAAGCGGTGATCTTATACCTCCTCTTTATTTGAATCTAATGGGTTTTATTGGCAAAAAATTCATAGTTTTAAATTGAGCAAGGCTTCAATCCACAGTGCAAAAGCTACTTGCACTAGAGCGAAATGCTCCACAGCTTGCATGCATTCTGTCTGATCATGTAGGTGTACGTGGCTTTCTTTTGGTAAAACAAATGAACGTGTGGGTGAGTGGTGCAATACATACATAAAGACGAACGGAGATCATGGCTAACCCCTGAATTTTTTTCCAGTATTTCATCTCAAGCACAAAAGCAAGCTGTCATTTGAGCAGAAATAACGACAGAGCAATCGAAGGGGGAAATAAATAAATAAATTGTCCGTCTCTATACAGCTACAAATTTGTTCTGCTGTGCTTTTTAACTGACCAGCAGAGACCCTCAGCACAGTGCAGTCGTGGCATCGGTCTTGCACTGGGGCAAGCTCTGCTTCGCACACTGTGCCCTGGGAGACACTTGGCAGGATCAGTGTCTCTGTGGCTGCATACAAAGGCCTGATGGATGTTCATGCCCTTGAGTGGAGATCATCTGAGCTCTCCACTGGATCACTAATCCTGACACACAGCACACACTGCTGCACACATTCATACTGGCATCACACGGTATGGTGAATGGGCGCTTGTTAAGGTGGATGACTTGAAAAAATATTGAGGAGGCTCGAAAGGACTTGCGAGCAGAGGGGTTTAGCTTATACTGTAACTCCATTTTGGAGACTCTCGGGGCTAGCGTAAGATACAGCAGCCATAAGCTTTTTATCCTTGAAAGCGCACAGACACACACGCACACACAATAAACACACATCCACATTATATAAATATTTATATAGACTGAAAAAAATGTGAGTGGTAAAACCAAATCCAGGGAAGAAGATGCTCATGTCAGATGTAGCCATACATGAAACCAATCAAGCGCACGCGAAGATGCTGACTTTGACTACATCTTGTCAAATGTATAATTCATTGGAGGAAAAAAGGCACTAACTAGGGAAGCCTCGAAAGTGCTGAAGAAGAGGGCAGAAGGTAAGCTACAGAGCAGAGAGCAGGGAGGAGTAGAGTGAGCAGAGTGGGAGGGATGGGGGGGAGGAGGTAAAATGAGATAAAGGAAAGAGGAGGCTGGGAGAGAGGACCGAGAGAGGGATTACAGGGGTGAAGGAGGCAAAAAGGACACAAAAAAAAGGTCTGTAGAAATAGGAAGTGGATTGAGAGTGACAACAGGGAAAAGAGTGATGATCAAAAAAGGCTAGAGAAGAGGAGGCAACAGAAATGCACTGCATGTGCTCCGTACCGCACAGGAGAACGTGGATTTATTGCAGCAATTTTCTCAAAGATAGAATTAAGATTAGTTGCTTTTCGAGCATAAATCCTTTTCACTATGCGCATCATCTGTGTTCGCGCCTCTCAAATTACCGACCCATCCTTCTCTGACTCAGTGCCATACAGGGAGGGAGAGTCAAAGGTATTGTCAGGCACGCTACTAAATATAAATCTTGTGACGTCTCCTCGATGTGCCCTAATATTCTAGTTCTAAATGTTATGTAATGACACTTGTGTATGATTCACCGGCATCATATGTTGCAATTTACTGCTTGCTTTTTTTTCCCCCCAGAGATTTTAGTGTGGGAAGGAGCAGAAAATTACATAAGCTACTAAAAAGTCCAATTTGCTCAGGAGAATCGATTGAAATGCCGAGTGTTTCCTGGTCATTTGCTCCATGAATTATAAATAAAAAGATTACAGTCAAATTGCAGTTACTTCAAATTTTATCCAAGCCAAAACTTGAACCTGTCAGTGTAGGAGGATCGAGAAAAGTAATAGCGTCATAAGAACTGTAAGAAAAAAAGAAAGGGACACAACTTTTGCACTTTTACCTTGAGGATGAAATCATCTTTTATCCAAAATGGGCTTTCCTCACAAATTTCTACTAATTCTGGTTCTTTCGCTCAAAGACATCCTTTCTCAATGCCTCGGGGAGAAATTCAGCCTGACTTTTCTCGGCAAAATACTCAACCCACCGACTCAGTGGGGGATGCCTTTTAATCGTCAAAGAGCACGGCACAGCAGTGCTCCGGTTCTAGTTGGTGTGTCTAGTTGGTGTGCTCTGTGTAGCGGTATCAGATATTTGTCACTCACCAGCTGACTGTGGCTTCACCCACACACAAAAACTTTGTGCAAAGACCTGCACGGGAACGCGGCATTGTTCACATAACTTGTTATACAGCACGTGGGTGTCACGGAACAGCTCGCTCAGGGAGCTGCTCGCCCGTCATCTGCTACGTGGTGGCAAGCCACACTCCTCACCTGCAGTTCAGCCTGCCTCCATTAAAGTTTAATAATGCGCATTTAAAGGAATACACCAAGTTTTGTGGCATATCCAAGTGAACCGTAGTCTCTCTTGTGAATATCTGGTTAGTGTTTAAGAAACAATCCCCAGTGACAAAGGTTTAGCTCATTTTTCTGGGTGAAACGGTCATCTAGGCACTCCAAGAATAGCCATTTCATTTGCCAGTCCAAGAGCTGCTTAGCCAATCAGTCGGTGCATAACTTTGCACATCTATGCGCTCTCACCTTTCCTTTTATAAACCAACCATCTGTCTCACAAGTTCTTGGCAATACTTGGGTTTTCTGTGCCAGCTTTACACTAAGTCTTTTCACACTTTGAAAGCGATGCAGAATTCTGGAACTGGTTGGGTGAAAAACCCACAGTTACCAACCGTGGTCTTTTACTTACAGTCTTATTCTTCTTCTTGTCCTAAGCTCAGTGATGTAAAACAAAATGCACGAGGTGCAGGTGTTCCAGGGAGGAGAAATACCTTGAAATTTCCCTTTCCTGCCCCCCTTCTCTCTCTCTCAATGAATTTGTCACACTGCACGGTGCAAGGTAACAAAAACTGCTTTGCAGAACCAAAAGGCAGCTACCTGTGTGGAAGTTCTGTCATTAGGGAAGGACGTGAAATGGTGTGAAATTCGCAAACAAAAAATGTGTTTAATGTACTTTGCTGTACACGCGCGCAGTGTGTCTCCCTCCTCATCTGACTGCACCTACTTATCTGTGTTTAACCACTAATCTCTGTTGCCACGGAAACTGAGAGCTTGATAAGCAAATGAATGTAATGTGCCACAGTTAAGCGCAAGTTTACGTAATACATCTGAAAGGACCAGCTGCACTCACGCCTGCTCCACAAATTAAGAACAAATGGAAATCTCAGATGATCAGCACCTTCACACGCCTGTGTGTGTGTGTGTTTGCGTGTATTTTTGTTTTCCTCTTTTTTCTGTCATCACTTCCTGCCAGAATCTGCATTCAGGTTCAGCTGCTATAGTACACTGCTCACCTCCTTTTGAATCTGTGTGCAGCTGTGTAGGTATGTCTATCAGAAAATTATATATATATATAT
>NW_005187465.1:1094166-1102209 GCF_000239375.1 Pundamilia nyererei | reverse complement strand
TGTGTGTGTGTGTGTGTGTGTGTGTGTGTGTGTGTGTGTGTGTGTGTGTGTGTGTGTGTGTGTGTGTGTGAAGACAGCAGGAATTAGACCGAAAGAAAATGTGTTGAGGAGGAGAGTGTGAATTACATATGCATCACAGAAAAAAAGAAACCATGAAGCACCGCGAGAGCGACTCAGGGAAGACCGGATCACATGAAGCCGAAGTTTGCTTTAACCGGATGGAAAAAAGAAAGAAACTGAAGACACATGAAGGTTTTTTTTCTGCTTGTTGTAGCACTCTGCAGCTGTTGCCTTAGCAATGGTGCAGTTGTTGCCATGGCAATAGGGAGGCTTGTTGTTGTCATATGGTCACCCTTGTAGGACTGAGGTCTGAGTCAGTAACTCTGCATTGGATTTGCCCACCTGAGCATATTTCCACGTGGCTGTGCAAATATGCACTCAGGTTATAGAGGAGCACAAAGGACAGTAATAATCTGCGATTTTAGGAATATCTCAACGTTAAATAGTCCCAAATAGACACATTAATGATAATGCGTTGAAACTTTCTTTAGCCCCTTCTCCGTCTGAATTGTTATATGATTTCTCCTCTGTTTGATCACCTCGTTCGCATTTTTGTTTAGTTTAACTAAAAAACAGATTAAAGAATGCATGCACTCCTCTCAGCACACTCTGCCTTTAAGACTGTGGACTGTACCACTCGGGGTTATATAAGGGGGAATGTGTGCTTTAGTGTCTTTACATCATCAGTTCTATAATTGTACAAATCCACCCCTCACCCAGCCACATCCCCACTTTCCAGCCCCCCACAATGCTGGAGCAATGGTGCAGAAGTAAAGCAATTCAAAATGATGAACACACGTTTATTCCCCAGGTGAGAGTAGAAGCTTTGATCGAAATGTACAGCGGCAATGAAACAGACTGAAACGCTTTGTGTTCACAGATGGCCTCATCCTACTGTTAGTAATACACTTGTAGTCGTACTTTGACAGACAGATGACCCGAGTTACCTCTCTGCGCTTTATTAAACGCCTGTTAGTTTACATTCGCACATCTGATCGTCGTCTCTTGGCTCATGAACTACTGAACTACAAACCTTACTTATTACAAGTTGCACGGCAGCTTTGTGTGACAGAGGTTTAATGAGCAGAGATTCGAGCACAGTGAAGTAATATTTCAATTGTCATCATATAACATTTATTCACTTCCGCTAGCCTTTGATGCCTTCTGACAACTCTATTTATAATGCATTTAAAGATTCAAGCACTATAACCCAAGGCTTTTTTTTTCTTTCATCTTTTAAGACTCAGTTTTTCTTACTTTTGTCTGTTTTAAAAATTATACAGTGCTGCAGATCATCTTGGAAAGATGTTGTTTACACAAGATAGCAATGTGTAATAAGGAAATATAATCTGCCACGTTTTATTTAGTGAAATATTGATTAATATACTTCATCTAATTTAATTGGACTAACTTGTCACAGTTACAATCAGTCTTCCGTTGCTATTGTGCAGCTCAAGGAAATTCTGAATGTTTGTCAGTGTTGTGTCAGAGCTGGTGACTATACAAGTTTCCACATACATGTTTGTTTTTAAATTGGAAAGGGGCCACATATGTGTCATCAAAGGGAAATAAGCTCACCGGGCATCATTAGGTATACTAGTTCATCTTGTTTGTTAGCACAGTTATCTAGGCTGATCACATGGCAGCAACATTTAGACATGTAGACAGTTTAGGTCAAGGCATACTGAGTATCAAAATGGGAAAAAGGGTGATTAAGGTGACTTTCACCTCGGTATGATTGTTGGTGCCAGACTGGTTTCAGAAACTGTTGACCTACTGGGATTTACTACACAACTGTCTCTTGGGTTTACAGGTATTGGTCAGGACAGAGAAAATATCCGGTGAGAGTCAGTTCTCTGGGTGAACATGCCAGAGATCAGTGACCGCTGGTATCACAGAAAAACAGTAACTGAAATAACCACTCACTACAATCAAGGTATGCAGAAGAGGATCTCTGAATGCACAACATGTCAAAGCTGGAAGCAGACGGGCTACAGCAGCAAAAGACCACACTGGGTGTCACTCCTGTCAGCTAAGAACAGGAAACCGATGCTACAGTTCACACGGATTCACCAAAACACTGGAAAAACCTCACCTGGTCTGATGAGTCTTAACATCTACCGCAACATAGGGTCAGAGTTTGGCTTAAACTACATGCAAGCATGGATCCATCCTGTCTTGAACTGGTTCAGCTCAGTGTACTCAAATGTCTCAAATGTCATAGTCAACAGATCTCAAACCAACAGAGCACCTTTGAGATGTGGAGGAACAAGAGATCAACATCATAGATGCACAGCCAAAAAGTCTGCAGAAACTGTGTGATGCTGTCATGTCAATATGCACCAAAATCTCGGAGCAATGTTTGCAGCATGAAGAATTAAGTTAGCTCTGACAACAACCCATGATATTAGAAAAGCGTACCTAATGAACTGACTGGTGAGTGTATATCATTATAGTTGGTTGATACTGAAATGGATTTTTCCATCATCAATTTTTGCCCATCATTTTATTCTTAAAAAAAAAAGAAATTCTTTAATTACACGAGAGAAGTAAAATAGCCACTGGTGAATCTACTAAGATGCTTTCAGGGGAAGTCATAAGAGAGAAAATCTGCCATGTTTGGTGAAGAAATCAACTTCTATTCCAACCTAATTATCAAGCTTCTGAAGTCTGAGTTAATCAAATTATCTTCCTTTTTTGTGTTTCCACAGGCAGTATTAGTGGGACAGAACCACATAGAGGAACTTTATACAAAAAAGAAGAGGAAGACGGTGTAAAGAGTCTTTTTGCACTTGTAAAAAACGCTTATTTAAGTGTAAAACAAATTGTTACAGGCTTTCACACGGACCAAAGTGGATTTTGTCACCTATTGTCACATTTTTCAAGAATCTCTTCTTGGCTGATAGAGAAATGGAATAGAAATTTAAAGATAAAACCCAATAAACAATCAAACCCTAAAGAACAAAGTGAAAAAGAAAGCATACCTGCTGGGTTTAAGGGAATGAAAAAAGTCAGAATCTGTCCTCTCAACTTACTCTTAATTAATTTCCTGGATATCAATCAAGTGATATTAATTTTAGTTTAATAAAAAAGAACAAAAAAACCCCCAAAACAATTAAGTCTAGTGTGATTCCTTCTCCGTGTTGCAGTACTCTGTTATTGTGTATTAAAGCGCACTCCTGTGCTCTGTTCTACTAAACTATTCCTGACTAAGTGGCAGCAGAAATGGGTTTACAAATCATCTGTAAATGTCACAGATAATTATTTGCACTTCTCACATCTGTGATGATGCTAGGTTTTTGTGTTTTTCATTTAACTGCGCATTTCTATGTCAGCACTCGTTATGTCCCCAGCCCTGATTGCCGACAGAATTGACGGCTTCCTCTTCTGCAATGAACGCGTAAACAGAGACGTGGCCGTTTATGTAAAATGCATACATCTAACGTGAGTTCCCAGTATGGAAGTGAACACAGCTGCATTTCATACATGTCTGTGTAAATATTTTAGTGGGAAAATGGGAACACGTCATGTGTGTGTGTGTGTATGTGAATGCATTAGTAATTAATGTAAGGCTGCAGCAGCATGTGCGTGAGGTGATCTGTTTACTGTGACAGTGATTAATGTACATGTTCAGTCATAAGTGGCGCGTATGAGCTTTTATGCATATGAAAGGATTGGATTGAGTTATGATCCGCATACTCTACAGGCGTTTTCTCTCAGAAGATGATCCTAATATGGCTGACCTGTATACAAGATTATATAATTCTGCTCTTGAGTGAGCTAACAGCTCTACGCTCACATTTCCTGTGCCAAAAACTTGAGTACTCTCACATTCTCAAAGTTCTGATTCTTCTGGTGCAAATAATGAAAAGTGTAGGCCCAGACAGAAGAAGAAAAAAATCAGTCACAAGAAAACAGCATAATATTCATGCTCATTATGTAAATGAGGAGAAAATATATATCTTAAAACCAAAAAAAAAGAACCCTTTCATTGCCCGTGCAACACCCACACATGCACAAAGGCACACGCACTTACACATGCTGTTAAAAATATATCATGCTAGGAGTAGCAAAGAGAGAAAAAACCTCTCCCCATGGACGAGCTTGAATACTGAGAGCATTTCCACTCATGTACATCCACAAACCTCCATTATAATAGTCTTTTAACAAGACTTGAGAAAGCACTCACCCATAAATATGTCGTCTCCATCCTGCTGTGTTGCTGAGCTTAAAGTCTTTTGGATCTATGGTGTGCCTCTGACAAAAAAAAGTAGGCCAAGGACAAGCACTGGTCATCTAAACAGGCTAAACCCAGGCAGAACATCCAGATCATGGGGCTGCTGCGTTGGACACTCGCCAGATCTACTTCTAGTCACAGGGAGATGGAATATTTTCATGGGGTCATCTTTATTCAAGCTAAAGGATATTGCTCATGCAATATAGTGGAGTGTTTTTTTCCTGAATAATAATATTCTTATTGTAATGTCAAATATTTCACATTCAAAAATCTATAAAGAGGCTCTTTTAAACATTAATATCAGTTAAGTAATGTGTAAGTTATATTCCAGTCTGAAACATTGTTGGATTTTCTCTTGCCAAATTTCTTTTCTCTGTCCAAAAATTCAGCTGATTTAAAAACCGACACCCTGGCTGTCAAAGACAGGAGACACCTACAAGTGGATCAAGACTCACTTGGGGAAGTGTCACTTTTTGGGCTTATTTGTGGGCATCATTATGACTGCTGGGCCTGTCTGCTCTCACTTTTACTGCAACTTCCCTGAAATAAACTATCTGTACCCCAGTCGACATGTACAATGCGCCATGTGTGCTTCCTCGGGAAGCAGGCTGCAGTTTGGATTCTGGGATTTTTGCATGTCCCAAGGCAGATGTTCAACAATTTGCCTGATGTATGCAGCATTTGCTTCTGATGGAAACTGTCACACTCAGATTGCTACTGCATGGTCTGAGTAGGTACACGACAGCAGGTTTTAGGGTTCAGGTACTTTACAGCTTTCAAGCTTCAACAGAGGTGAAAATGAAAGCATAAGTATATATTTCTGCGCTCACGGGAAGCAGATATAATTCTACCTGGTTTTATTACAAAAATTTCATTATGCAAACTATATTTTTCAAAAGCTAGTTGCTTTATAAAACACAGTATACCTCATGTTTTTTTGCTGGTTATGACATTTTGAAAAAGCCAAATAAAAGACTTAATGAATAATGATTTGAAAAAGGTGCTTCCTGTGGCAAAGAATCACATAATGTCTTTGAGATCCAAGTTTCAAGATTTAAGCCAGTCTTCTTTGTTAGGATGTACAGCATCTGCCAAACACATAGAAAGTAAATATCATGACTACAGCTTCGAGAATGGAAAAGAATTAAGCCAGTACAGACAGAAGTGCCTTAAACTTCCATTTGATCTAACGGCCACCAGAGGGCAGTAGCTGTAGTTACAGAAAGACTTCCTGTTTTATAGCAGCTTATGGAAAAACAGCTTCGTAAATACTTTCTTGGTGAGTTTCTCAATCATTCATTTTTGGTTCTTATAGAAAAAAAATGTCTATTTTGTAAACATCAGTCATGCTGTTTCAAAAATACAGGATTATCTGAAGTATTCTCATTGGCTAACCACTTGTGATTGACAAGTTGACAACTAGAAAGCATGCAGTTTCAAGGTCAGACGCACCCTCCTCATCATATCTAGTTTTTTAAAAACCAACACGGTCCTAGAGGAAACACTGGAAGACATCACAATAGCTATGTCCACCGTTTATGTCGATGATCAAACATCAATTTAATTTGAGCAATACTTCTAAATTCTGATTGGTGCACAAATACCCTTAAAGTGAGCCTAGTAAGCATTTTCCTTATTTCTCTATATCAGGGGTCTCCAACTCTCAATCCTGAAAAGCTACTGATGCAGCCGTACTCCAACACAGCTGAATTACCTCTTCAGCATGCCATCAAGTTCGGCAAAGACTTGGTAACAAGCCATTCATTTGATTCAGGTGTGTTGGAACAAGGAGCTCTCGAGGACTGGCGTTGGAGACCCCTTCTTTATATATACATTTACAATGATGGATGCTCAGATTAGGTTTCAGCCAGAGGTTTCTTCCTGTTAAAAGGGAATTTTTACTTCCCACTGTCACCAAGTTTGATTGTTTTGGGCTTTCTCTTCATTATCACCTTACGAGATGAGGCAACTGTTGTTGTGATTCTGCGCTATGTAAATAAAACCGAACAAGGTCTGGTATAAGGCAAATAAGGATTAACATGAAATGTGACAGATGCAAAGCTACTCTAGTATAGTCCAGCAATAAAGATCTAATGAAAAGGTTAGAAATGAGCATAACAGGTCCTCTGTAAGCTCACCAGTAATTAAACACCATTAAATAAAACTTTTGTAAAACTTTGGCTGAAGAGGTGTTCATGTAGGTCACCAGTGGTCAGAGTCAGCTTATTGTAGAAATGAGTTTCACGGCCTTTAACAGTGACAATTTAAGGAAAACACTGCTGCTAATTATGTGGACACACTGTACCATAGTCTTTGTACTGCTGAGGGTACAGTATAATGAAATGCACACTATAATTTGCCATACTAACAGAGAATTGTTTGTTCTACCGCTCAGTCTGTCTCACACTGCCTACATGTACCAGCATGCCTCACACTTTAGTGAGGAGTCAGCTGTGATTCACCATACTTTTCTCATTTTTTAAAAAACTTTAATTCATTAACGTTGCTTGCCATATTTCAGGATGTATAATTAAGTGATGTGGACGTGTGTGCGTGATTCTAATTCCTCATTGTGTTAAGTTGAGTTGTGTTGGTGAGAAAACACTTCATTGTGATCTTGTTGATTTACTTACTCAGCCTAAGTAGTTCAAGAGAAACACTCTTGATCATCATTGCTTACTTAGCACAGCTCATAGTGCCACTGAGTGGCAGAAGGGCTCTCATCTCCTCTTTATTGCATTTTCTCAAATGTGGATCCACTACTTTGACAGCACGTTATATAATTTCCTATAATTTTCTCTCGTGCAGATAGGCAGAGGAGCTGTCTGACCATCAAAACCGCTCTGTGATACCACCAGGCGGAATGAAAATGAAACTCAAACCGTCCCTGTAGTCCTTGAGACATCAGTGGATGGCGGAAGTAAACCAGGCTGCTACAGAGAACATTGGCACACTGTTGTGGGCGTTATACGCATGCCAGCACCATGACTAATACATGAAAATAAGGCTGAAAAATCACTGAAAGAATTTATCATTTATCATACGTTTCAGGGTCTTTGCTCCTCTGGATGTGAAATACACCCAGCAGATAACAAACAAAACAATTAGACGTGCATTCACAATTTGAAGGCAGATAGACAGCTCAGTAAACACACAGCACATTTCAAATACCTCACAACAACACTGCTGTATGATTAGCCAACTCACTTCCACTTGTCAGTGCATGCCGTCTGCTTAGCGGCCAGCCTGGTTAAATGGCATTTGGCACACCGATAAAGCAAAACCACACACACGTCGAATAAGGCACTTCCCTGACTAACACTAACGTAGCTTGCTAGCTTGCAGTAACCTTTCCTTGCTGATAATTCCCACCAACCCACAGCGTGTTAATTAATAAGCAGCTGGGGAATTCTAGGGGTGCTAATGCATTCACTTGTCCACTGCACCATGTAATGATATAGCTCACATTCACCCCCCTTGGCATATGAGCCTGAGTAACAGAGCTGGTGGTGGGAGTAAAACCCTGATGTTAAGCTGAAAAATACTGTACACATGACAGTAGAAAGTGACTGGGATTATAGAGCCTTGTGGGAAAAAATGAATTTAGGTTTGATGTGGGAAGCTCGGAAGCATTAATTATACCCACAAAGTTAGGATAGATAGATAGATAGATAGATAGATAGATAGATAGATAGATAGATAGATAGATAGATAGATAGATAGATAGATAGATAGATAGATAGATA
>NW_005187465.1:1072284-1094146 GCF_000239375.1 Pundamilia nyererei | reverse complement strand
ATAGATAGATAGATAGATAGATAGATAGATAGATAGATAGATAGATAGATAGATAGATAGATAGATAGATAGATAGATAGATAGATAGACAGATATTAGAATTGTTGTTCAATCTGGATAATAAATTACAGTTAAAGGCTCATTAAAATGTTACCTAACACCCAGTTGTGTTTGATTTTCAAAAGTGGTGGTGTCTGATTACGCGGAGTTGTACACCCTCTGCTGGTAAAATTCTGTAGTACTACTACCTCAAGTAGATGTTACATATTAGTATTATTCTTTTCATGTTTTAAGTGTATACTACTGCTCATTTGAGAGAAACAAACACATGTTTTTGAAAAAAATTACTTAAAATGCTGATATGGTGTCACATTATCAAGGGCTGGAGTAACAAAGACAAATAGCCCTCATGGCACACATTTGAACAGGTAAATAAATAATAAATAAATCATCTGATTCTGCTGTTACAGTTTTAGGGTCCTTGTGTTGAGCATGCTGGTTCTCCACATCACACTATAATGGCTTTTTAGAGCAATTAATCAGAATCGAGTGATGCGAATGGCTTTTCCCTGAAAAAGTGTTCTGGTGGAGGAAGTGCCTATTTGAGCCTAAAAACACAGTGATATTTGAAGTGTTTGCTCTGATTGTGTCAGTGGGCGGGACCAAAATCAGTAAAGAAAGAAAGAAAGAACAGTACAATTTACTGTACCCTGCAGAAGAAATCCCATTTTATTTCTTATTTTACCCTTAGTTATCAGTTGGCTGCTCGTGCCCGTGTGAAAGTTGCAGTCAGATTTTATGCTTGGACTGTCTGTGTGCAGAAATAGAAAACAGTCTCCCTTTCAAAGCCCCCAGCAGTTGACAGCAGGACAAATGGGGGATGTCAGAGTCTGGGCTTTGAGAGCTCTGACATTCCTTCTTGTGCCCACTACCACCTGCCATGGCTTTGACTGCCAGTCGGTCACCTGTATGGTCATTCAAGGTCTTGGCCAAGCTTCTGACGGAGCAGTCAGTGAAGGATGAATGTCCGTGCCTCCTAGGAAGAGCCCAAATTGCTCAGATACGTTTTTCGCGCCAACACTTGAAATTCGGTCACTCGAAAAATAGTTGTGTCCAGCTAAGGAGCTTCCCAAGGCCTTCGGGGACTCAGTTGCAGCTCTGTATTGGAGCACTTATCATCAATCAGCTCATCTGTGAAAGCTTTAAAGAGATTGCTGGAAGACAGACATTGTTGTGATATTTTGGAGGGGCAAAACTGAGAACTCAAATGTCTTTTCGGTTCAAAAACGAGTTAAGATTCATGCATGTACAACTGGTGATGAAATTTCCCATGGCATACCATTAACACCCATGAATGAAAACAAATTAACACAACAACTGATCTCGCTTGACCTGACATTTTGTCTCAGGTACATACAAGTAAAGTTGCCGATGTGCCTCCGGGCATTTTAAAACACCCTGTGCGTTATAATCAGGGGAGAGAAGTACTTTTCAACATAACAGAAGGGCTAAAGTCGTCACTATCTCATAACATTTTTGAGTCACTACTTTGCTCCGCTTGTGGCAAATAGAGGTGAGATGAAATATGAATCACAAAGCAGAGAGTTGAGGGAGAATCTGTGGAGACCAGTGGCACGTTATTCTTATATCTCAGCTACAAGGCTGACACAGAGAGGGGCCCTTGAGAGCTGAAAGACAAGTGAAGAAGCCTATTAATCATTTATACCACTTGGACTGTGTTCTCGAAAAGACAGCATTGTGGTAACTCATTTATGTTACCTCAATTGCCTTTGTGAGGCAAAAAAGAGACATGTACTAGGCAGAGGTTTAATATGTTGTCTCTCGTTGGAGTTTCCTGCAGATTCGAGGTGAGAGTAAGAAGAAATTTGAAGGATGATAATAGTGTTTGATTTTCCTTTACTGCTACATTATTTTTGCTTTGGAATGACTAATACTCTACAAGCAGTGCTTGTTTTGGAAAGCCTGTGCCGCATCAGTGATCCCCACAGTTCTATCCAAACATGTAAATCTTAACAGCATGGTGTAGCACAGCACTGTCTATGCATGCGTTGTGAGTGCACAAATATTTCCCCGCTTGTTCTGTCAAAGAAGAACAACTGCAGTGCTAGCGGCACTCCAGCAAGCGAGGCTAAATCGTGCCGGTTAAAGGGTTAAACCAGAGGATCAATCTACTGATTTTAGACATTCATCTTTTTCCCCTTTTGTTTGATTTCGTTTTTTCTTCTCTCTGGAATCCTTAACCTCAAATGTTGCGTCACTCATGGAAGACTTGGTGCTTGCAAAGAGCAAAGAGATACAGTATTTGCCTTGCCTCACACATGCAGCACAACCTGAATAGGTGCCGTTTTACAGTTTCTGCTGAATCTAGTAACACCAAGCCAGAATCAGAGAGAAGCCCCGACCAAAAGGGAGTGAGAAAAGAAAAAAAACCCCACACTTGTTGTGATGTGAAGAGTCTTACTTTGTGTCGCATCTGGCTTATCTCTGATCATATCTTGTGAGTTTCAGTAAGACATGTAATACTAATGTTGTCAGTGACATACTGGACTACTGAAAAAAGTTATTTTAGGCCCAGTAATTGACAAATTAAGACCAAAGACCAAATAACCAAAAGAAGAAGAGAAGAACAGCTAACAAAGAGATTTTATCGTCTGTACTTGTCAACAATCTGCCTGCAGCCAGTTTTGAAGATAAGAGGCGAGAAGCTTTCTGCAGTGCAAACTTACTGTGCATTACAAAATGATGCAAGCTTTGGGTAGCTTGTAAGTTATTTTAATTTTAATGGCCATTCGTTCTCTCTCCCAGAAACATGAAAAACATCACAAAAGACCAGACAAAGAGATTGTCTTTGCTGCTGTTTTTTTTATAGCAGAAAATCTGTGAAGTATGGGGAAATGGCAAAAGAAAAAGCCAATGACGACCACAACTTGTGCGAAATTTGTCTAATATATCTGATGGTACAGTGTGCAACTATTAAGAGGGCAAACTAGGTCACACTATGGCTGGAAATGACGTGCATTTCTATCACATTGCAACAGCGGCAATGAACAGCGCACATTCATAAATACTATATGATTTCCCAATAACTTGGAGTGATGCTACTGATTAAGAGACAAAGTGTGACTGAGTGTTCAAGTGGGCCTCACATCCATGCATGGATGGTAGGCTGGCATTCACAGATGGACCATGGCACAATCTAGATTTTCAAGTAGCTTTACACACCAGACATAAAACAAATCTAATGTGGATTTCCCACATGATGACACAGAACAATGATGTTCTGTGGTGGCACTCTGCTAAGATGGCGGTGTGGTGCAGCATGACCTTGTTGACTAGTTCAAACCAGCAGCTCATGCTCGACACTGAAAAGGTTCAGCAGCGTATTACACACAAAGGACTTCAATCTTTGCTGCACTTGTAAGAAGAAAAAAGGGTTCATATACGTGGTGCACTCACCGGTCAGTCTGTTCGGCTGCTCCTCAAAAGCAAATGTCTAATCAGCCGTTCATGTGGCAGAAAGCCGGTGGATTTAAGAACGTAGACATGGTCAAGAGGATCCGCTCAAGTGCAAATCAATCATTGGGATAGGGTGGAACGTCTATTTAAGTGACTTTGAACATGGCATAGTTGTTGCTGCCACTTGGGCTGGTTTGATTATTTCACAAATTGCAGAGCTATTATGATTTTCACACACAACCAACTCAAGGAGGGGCCCAAAAAAGAAAGTGCTAAGTGCTAAATGGCAGAGAAGAATGGCCAGACTGGTTGAAGGTGATTGAGAAACAACAACAACTTAAATAACCAGTTATTACAACCGAGGTTAAGAATACCTCTGAATGCACAACAAGACTTTTTCAAACATGAACTCCGGAAAATTCATGAAAAACCATTAAGAACATGACGGTGGCATGATGCAAGATGACTGCTAGCTGTGAAAATTCTGTCAATTGTCGCAGTTGGATATCACTCAGACTTTGAACTGGAGTCGGGAACAGGGAAGTTAAAGATAGTTGAATTCGAATTTGATTGTGCCGTTTATTTGCATTATGGTGTTGGGTAGGGTAATGCCCAGGAAAAGCTCAAAGCTGCAGTGTGTATGAAGCAGATGAGCTAGCAGCAGAAGACAACGCCTATATTTGCTACTCCTTTCACCACAGGCCACATGAAGAATGGACCAATGTTATCTTGTGCGATGTCTCTCGCTTTCTGCACCGACATTTATATGGCAGGGTCAAAATCTGGCGCAAGCAACAAGAAAGAGTGGATCCACCTTCGCAAAAATGCCACAACATGATAATATCACCTCAGTATAGACCGAAACATTCTGAGGAATGTTTACCACACCCTTTTGAATCCATGCCACAGAGCATTGAGGCACAGCAATTCTGAGGACACAAGGAGCGTGAGTGGTGAATGACGAAGGGCCATGCTGAAAATTTTCATAAATGTTGGTGCCACTTAAGTGCTTTGTTAGCGTTAGCATTTTGAAATATCTACGGCTAACTAAAACTGAATTTTACCAAAGTGGTTTGTAGCGCTTGCAGATTGTTCAGTTTACAGTTGACGTAAACAAAGTAATGAGAAAGATTGCTGAGATGATGAGCCATTAACCTGTTTCTACTAAGACGGGTTTAAATGGGATGGATTGGGAAGGTAATAACATTTTTAATTGGACCACAACTAATTCAAAATCAGTTTGCACATTGTAAGTTGAGATACAAGCCATAATGAGTTGTCTAGACTGTCTGTAAAATGAATAGCCCGTGGTCCATTCATTTAGTGGAATGTATTAATGGGAGAGCAAAAGATGCAAGGACAAGACTTGTGAGTGGACTTGCACAGTAACGTTTCTTAAAGCACACAAAGAAGCGTGGGAAATACTGATGTGTTTCTATGTGTTTCTAGAGCGATAATAGCCTACCATGCCATATTTCTAGTTGCACATCCTGAGTCCAAACTTGTAGGATCAGTTGTCGGTTAACTGATTACCAAAAGCTGGTTTGTTGAAGCTCGCAGTGGCATCATTGTCTGACTACACGGCTGTATGTAAGGCCAAGCAGGCTCTCAGAGGTCATGTGCAAATGAAGTGAAAGCTAAGGCTTAACTTGTATTTGAATATGGGGAGAAGCACAAGAGACAAATAAATTAATTAATGAATAACCAAATAATTTTCAAGTCGCAGAGCTGCTGTGTGAGGTTTGCCCTGACCTGCCATTGTGAGATTATACACATGTATACTCCTATTTTACCTCCAGATATGGATTTTACTTGTAAGAATTCAGAAGGATCCCAAAAATCTAATAGAGAAGTGATTTGTAGTACAATATTTTATTTTTATTTTACATTTATTTTATTAATTCCAGACTTTTGTAAAAAAAAAAAAAAAAAAAATGTGGATTTTCTCTGGAAATTGATGAGGACTCATTAGAAATGAACAAAGGTATTTAGGGGCTCAGCAGATGTATTTATCTTATTTAGTTGTAAAAATTGGTCAAATTTCTTAAATATTGCTATTAACAAGGCTAAGTTAAGAGGTTTGGGAATAAAAAAAAAAACAGTTCCAGGCTATTCATAATCCTCAGGGAAGCTCTAACAAACCAAATAGTTTTATTTATTTATTTATTGCATTTTCATGTATTTATATATTTATTTATTTTTTAAAGATTTTCACTATTGTAATATATATATAATATATATAAATTTGCTATTTTCTTGTCATGAGGTATTCATTTAATATCAGCCATATTTTCAATCATTTTTTTCACACCGTCCTTGATTTCTTTTTAAATTCACTTTTAAATAGCATAGCTTAATTTGTTAATAAACCGGCACAATAAGGGAAAATAGGCATGCAATTGTACTGCAATTTAAATTTCATTTTTAGATGCATTGCACAAAATTTTAAGTTAAAAGCCTGTGTTTTAGCAAGCTTTACAAAATAACTGTTTTGCCCTCAGTCCCTTCACTTAATGCCTGATACTGTATTAATAGCACAAATAGGCAGATAACTACAAATAAACTAAGCACGTTTCTCATTAAATTTCTAATGGTGTCAACAACCCGTTGCCATAAAGGCAAGTCCGATAAAATATGCAAAGCACTTAAGAGCTACCACAGAAACACAATGTTCTCGATGGTGAATCCTCCCTGCACGTGGTGCCGGCTGAGCCATCGTGTTAATAACGCGAAGTATCCTAAATACTGTTCCGGGAAAGGCGTTCACCGCACTGATGTGCAATTTTTTTCTGTTTGTGATCTAAGATTGTGATCATTCTGATTTTGAACGAGTATTAAAGGCATTTTTTGGTTTTCGTGATTCGTTGTCGGATTGCAACCGATCGCATTAAGGCCGGTAGTGGTGTTCCTACACTGTTCCTGGTTAATGTAGGTCAAAGCAGTGACGGAAGGGTGTCCTCCGTTGAACCCGCGGTATTAATCCACATCGCAGTCCTGCAGATGGCGCGCACAGTCAACTGAGAGTGCCCTGGGTGCTCACCGCGGTGCTCGCACAACAATATCCGTAAGGAGCCTACCCAGCTTCCGAGATGGCGATTGTCTGAAGCAGCACCTCTGTCTCTCCTGTACAGCTGGAGGGTTTTGCACGCAAAGTTCAAGAGTACAGCTTTGCTTAAAGAGAGTTTTTATTTATTTATTTATTCGTTTGAACATCCCTCTTTTACCCAGCAGCTCAGCTCGGGACGCAGGACGGTTTGTCACATGGGGCTAACCTTAGTTGACCTCTTTGTCAAGTAAAAAGCTTGTCTTTCAAGAAGCAGGGAAGCTTACACTGAACACTCCGTCCACTGCACACCCTAATCACACACATACATATTTTATTTAAAGTATCTGTTATACACTACCTTCTACGTGGTTCATTATTCCGATGTGAACTACAGACAAGAGTGTGCGCACACACGCACACCTGTCACTGTCTAGACAGGGAGGGGGGCATTAAGGCGGTGGGTGCGGGGAGGTTGGGGGGGGGGGGAGATCCCACATGACCCATTACTGCTTTTTTTTCTAAGGCAGCCAGAATATATCTCAAGGCACTGGATAATGACAAAAAAATCAACAACAACAAAAGGGGAAAAGCAGCGGCTCAACCAAATCTGATTGGCCGGCTGAACCGACACCGTTTTTTCCCCCTGCTCGCAAACCCGAGGTCAGCTCGGGACGTTAAAAAATAAATAAATGAGAAAATAGAAATGCGTAGAAAGTAGAAGACACGGCAGACAATCTAGCTTGTTGGCGCTGGAAGTGAGCGACGGCGCCGGCGTCCAATGGGAGGCGTCGGCGCAGCTGGCTCGCGGTACAGACAGAGGCGGCGTCCAATCAGAAGTTCAGACGCGTGATGGACGTGTAACCGACAATTCCCCCTGTCCTTCTTCATCCCAAAGTGGGGGATTGATTTCGGAGTTCATTCACATTTGCGAGCGCAGAGATTTTAAAACTCTTGGCGCTGAAAGCCACGTAATAAAAATGAGTGAAATACATTAAAAAAAAGAAGAAGAAGAAGAAGTGGGGGGATTTATGGGTTCAGGAAGAGATTCGCCTGCTTTTTATCGTCACTGCGAGCCTGTTTAACCCTCATCCTTTTACAGGCACCGCTCACTTTCACAGCCCGACTTCCACTTATATAAACTGCCGTGCTGCTGCTTAGGCAGTGGCAAATGAGTAGGTTGAGCGCTATTAGCCCGCTACAACTACTATTACTACAACTCCTACCACTTCCAGAGAGCCATAATGGAGCCGGTTTGACCGTCCCACCGCGCTCCCTGCGATTGGGGCGCAATGATGTTGACGGATTTCTGATCCAACCCAAGACAGTGCACTGTTCTTCCAATAGCAGCTTTAAGTGAAAAGGCGTGCCTGCCCGTTCACTCCCCCCCCCTCCCTCCTCCTCCTCCACCACCACCCCTCAAAGTACTCGATGTATAGTTAAAAAATGGGAGGGCACACTTGAACCGAGCTGCTCTATGAAGGTAGGCTGCAGCGTGTGTTTATTGATGAGATGAAAAGAAGATGGAAGTGAGAAATGAAACAAAGTAAGGGAACATATTAAAAGAAGAAGGAAAAAAAGACATCAACTCAGCGCGCTTCGTCAGGGGGGGGAACGCCGTGGAAACGCTGTCGCCACTTTTTTTTTCTTCTTGTGAACGAGCTTCGAAGTGCAGGTAAGAAATTGAGAGAAAAGTAGGAAAAGGGATGGGTCTTTACAACATCTCTGCCGCTATTATTAGAGAGAGAGGGAGCGGGAGAGAGAGAGAAGGGGGGGAATACAAGGAATTTCCTCTATCGGGGATTAAAACATGCTCGCTGACTTTCGGGTGAAATGCATGAAAATGCCACTCACTTCCCATGTAGTTGTGGCTGGCTTTACCAGCCCCCCCAGAAATCTCCGCAAACATTGGAAACTTCATTCTTTGGAGGGTCACGAACGTTCAATAAACGTGATGCCAGCGTCCGAAATGTAGCCTAATGAAACGAGCCCCTTGCGTTAGATTAGAGGAGGAAGGGGTGGTGGTGGTAGGGTAGGTAGGTAGGTAGGTAGGGGTGAGGGTATTCAGTTTTGGCTGCCAGGGGGTTTTGTTGTCCATCTATATTCGACTACCAAAAAACGCGCTGCCCTGGCGTGACGCAAGTTTGCCATCTGTCATTATTCTGACTGTGCCCCCTTTACTTTTAGATTTACCCGTGAGTCGGACAGTGGAGAGGTGGTGGTGGTTGTGGTGGGGGGGACACTTGAGAACAATACTACTCCGGTCAAAGTGTGTTCACAGGTCTGTTTCTCTCAATCAGCGAAAGCCTGAGCGATGCTCGCGGGCTGCCTGCTCACATTTTACACACTGTGAGCCCGGAACAACTGTGGCAGGCGACGTGCGCATTTGGCTTTTAGGTCAGTTATTTGAGTCAGAGGAAACACGTTTCCTTATTGCATTTTTTTCCCTTCTTCTTCTCCTTCCTACCGCTCTTATATACTCTCACTAGAAAACTGTCTTAAATGCATTTCAGTTTGTTAAACTTACCGGGAGAGGTGGTTGTTTTTTGTTTTTTTTGGGGTTTTTTTTTTGGTTTTTTTGTGCACGCGTGAAATCTATCCTTGGAGCGAAGCGGCTCACACTGAGACAGATGTCTAGCCTACATTTTTTTGTGAATTAATATCATTACGCCGTTGCATTTATGAGATGGGGTTACGTTCAGATGTGCTCAGCAGGCGAGGGGAGGCTGGCTAATATTGTGTCTGTAGGTAAAGCAATACTGCAGGTCCAGTTTCTGGGATAAATAAGAACTGGATCTGGTGGGACTCTTTTGGTCTGGATTTTGGTGCCATGTTTCTCCCAAAAATAAAAGCTCACTTTAAACTGTCGCAATCGCTCCCTCCCCCCACGTTTTAAATTCATACCCTACAGTAGATTAAAAAAAATGTTTACCATGTGAGGCTGGCCTAGATACGAAGCCATGCTCTGGTGTAATTAAAGTTGCAAGAGAGGCTCTCTGTGTTCCTTTTGAGACATTTTGTTGCAAAATATTAATGGGCAACTCGTGATTCCTTCGCTCTTCCTTGTTACATGGCAGCACAGCGGCGCTTCGCCTCTTGATTAAAGTCAAAATATGTGTATTGTTTGCGCAATTAAAAAAAATTAAATATATATATATATAGATGCGTGCATATGTGTGTATATAGATTAATATACGCGGATGAATTTACTGAAAGGGCCACAGAGAGTTCATCCCGAGCAACATGTCAGTCTTGCTCTCTCCGTGCTCGATCGCGAGCGTGCGCGCGCGTGACTGAGAGATGGACAGGGGCAGAGAGCGTGCGTGTATGCGTGTGTGTGCGTGTGTGTGCGTGCATGCGTGTGTGTGTGTGGCAAACAGATGTTGTCCCAAAGCGCTCGGCTTTGTCAGATAAAGAGAGTAATACGGCGTGTCCTTGTGTCTAACGCGAGCGCCGCTGATAGGTTTCTATAATACAGCACGTTCCGTGTCTGATTAATAGCCACACACCCGGTTGGAGCCCGGGAGTTGTTCCCAGGTATAAAGCTTTGCGTCAACGCATTAGTCATGTCACAGGTTGGTGTTGGTTTGGTCAGTGAATAGCCCCAAACAAGAGACCGGTCCCGGGTTTGACAGGCACGAGAGAAACGCCGCGTCTACGTCCTTAAAGCGCAGACTCGATCTGTGGATGTGCACCTGTGTGTGTGTGTCAGAGCGTGTGTAGGTTTTTTTCTTTCTTTCTCTCTTCCTTTTTTTTTTATTTTTTTTTTTACGATTCTGCGTTTGCCTTTTTTTTTTTTTTTTTCACTTTTGTTGTGATCACTTCCTCCTGCCCGCCTTCATTCAGAATATGCCTCCACAACGTAAACGACTTGCTTGTCTATAGGCTCGGTTACGTAATTGGTGGCAGCACTGGATCGTTTGTTTTCTGAATGGACACATTTGGAAAACACGGAGCTGAGCGTGCAGCATGTTTGTAGGAGAAATGCAACATTTCCTTCACCCCCTCCACACACCCACCCACCCCACCCTCCTCCCCTCTCCTTGATGTGAGACTTCAGCCAGGCATAATTGCAATTCTGTCCCATGAATTAGAGCACGCTGATTTGACAGGTTGCATGTGGGTGAGGAAATAATGAGAAAGTAAAAATTATATTGTCACAATGTGTACACTGAATTGAACGCCCTTCATCTGAAAAGAAACTCAAAAATTATAGTAACCCCCCCCCCCCAAAAAAAGGCGTAGCACCTGCATTTGTGGACATTTTATTATTTTGATGAATTGGAGGGTACTTGTCTTGGCTGTAAGTGAGCTCTCGCCATGGCTTGATGTCAAAAACTCTTGTTTTATCACCACAGAGGTGTACAGGAGCTGCTGAGCGAGGGTAAGCCATTATGTGCTTTGGGAGTGTTTGTAGTCCGTGGATCAGGTGCCCGGTTTCATCTCAGTTAAGTCAGGAACGGGTATTTACATGTATAAATTCCACACACATTAATATTCACAGGGTTTGAGCCATCGCCATTTGCCCACTTTCTGTGTCACGGCTCAAACCCACCCATGACTAATGAATATTTAAGAGTACGTCTGCACATCAAGGAAAGTGGTTATTGTGTGAGGAAACCCAGCAGATAAACTGTACACCTATACTCACATGGAAGAAAGAGGCTGTGTGTGAGTGTGTGTGTGTGTGTGTGGAAGGGGTGGGGGGTGATCAGTTAATCCACATGCGGCAATCAATCCCAATTTTCTTTTGGCTTCAGCATCCTTCACTCGTCCGCTGTAGCTTGTCACCGTCTCTTCACATTTGCCAGTTTATTATTATTGACCAGAAAACTGGCGCAATGTGTGCCCAGCATTCAGTTTTGAAGTGTTTTTGACTGATTTAGTCACGCTTTCACACATTTTCTCCCACCTGATTATTTGGGTTTACTCAAGTGAAAATGTGTAAGGGTACCATGCTGTACTAATGCAATAAGTGCTTCTTTGTAAGACACATATAACCAGGAAAAAAAAAACAATCATCTTGTACTGTACATGGACGCAGATGGTAGGTCAGATTTCCAAAAAATAAAAAATAAAAAAAGAAATAAGTGAAATAAGGCACTGATGCCCAAAAAGACAAGATAGAGACATCTTTCTGAAGCCTCCGCAGTGCTTCATTGGTTGTTGGTATTCCCACGCCATTCAGCTATCTTCACCAGGCTGTTACCAGGTAAGCGTGGTGGTCCTGAACTTACATGATTATATTTATAAATATTTGAAAGGATCATATTGTTGCAGTGCAGTTGCCCTGAAATGTTTTTTTTGGCCTTGGGAGCTACACTATGTAGTGAAACGGACTGGAGAGGTGTGGGAGGGCGTGTAGCGCTGGTCATGAGAGGAATTCACCTCGCTCGTTCTGCCATGTGTACTCTGTATTTATAATTTTATTTTGGAAAGTCTACATTTGGCTGAAAATTCTGGCATGTGCTGGCAATACAACGGCAAAGAAACGAACCAAATAAAATTCCTCCTCGCGGTAATGGCGAGCCTTTACAGATGAAGTAAAATCAATAACTAAAATTTCAAGTCAGGTCTTTACCATCGTATGACAGCAGACTTGCACTTGAGTCCATTGTGGCACTTTGTCTGGCTCAGTTGAACATATTTGGCAGCCATTTTGGGAATGCAGCAGAGATCCATCGATATAACAAGCCACTTTGTGGATTGCATCCAGAATGTCACAGTGCTTGTTAACTGCTTGGCCTTTTTGTCTCAGGCAGAGTTTATCTTTTCCCAGCTTTTTATTTTTTTTCCCCCCTCCCTGTATGATACTCGTTAGATGAATATTCCCCCCTTTGGAGTAAGGCTCATCTTTGATGTGATTGCCAACAGAGACTGTTTTCAGGTGCACATCTTAAAGTTAATAAGTCTTGTAATTAACTACAGAGTAGCCTTTAAGCCTTTAATAGACTTTAAGCTTCAGGATTTGGTTTTGTTTAAGAAGAACGAATAAAGTTTCTCACCTTCTGTTTATTGGTAAGACTCCTGTTTTACAGCATTTGCAGCTGTAACGCAACATTTGAGTCCCTAGCTGCCATGGTAACCCCCCAAAAAACTCAGGTGCCTCTAAAGTATCAGTGATTAAATTATTTTCCATTTCTATTTTCCTTGTATCCCTTGATCCTAGTAAAATATAATGATAGTTCTTCCTTGCTGGATCGTTGGATTACGCTTTGCAAACTAGAAATTGTTGGCAGGCTAGCTACCTCCTGGCTAACTGGCTTGGATCCTTCTACCCACAAATCACCCTTTCCACACATTACATGCTTCTCTTTATATTACATTATTTTTATCCCTGAATATACAAATCAATCACAAAACCTATTGACAATCTGCACAGGTTGCCTTTGTCAGTAAGGAATGAATTTCCTCGTTAGCTGCATAATGCAACACAAAACCACTGTTACAGTGTGTTATGGGGATTTCCTTCCAGCTATAAAGCAAGGACTGAACACAAAATCACTTGTTTAAAGGGAGGAAAATTGTGTTTTGTTATTGAAGATGTGGAGAAGAAAGCATAAAAAATATTTTGGAATCAACTGAGAGGCTTTTATTTATTTTTTAAAAAGAAACCCAATCAGGGTATATTATCCATAAATAATATTTCAGGAATTTACAGCTCCAGACTTTTTCTTCTCCTTCTTTTAAAATTCATTGAGTTGTTTTTTTGTCTTGTTTTTTTTAAATATGTGCCCTTTTAGTTCAGAACTTTTATTAAACCTTAACTGAACCTGGTGTGACTATAAGATCGTGCAGCATAAAAACTTTATGACGCGTTTTTCAGTTTTCAAAGGACTTTTGTTTTGGAATCTTCCCTCCCTGCAAGTATCACAGGAATGCGTAATGAAAGCACAAATTGAGCCTGAATAAGTATTTGCCAGTGTTACAGCCGGTCGTCAGTAAGCTTTTGTTCGGCTATAAAACTTTATAAAGTCTCATGAAACCCGCTTACTATCCTTACTTCCTGCATAGCTTCATAGTATATGGTTTTAGATTTGAATGTTTACTTTCTCCAAAATAAAGCAAAATCTAAAAGGAGCGTCCCACAGGGGAGAAACTCATCACACACTTTCCGTCGGATAAGAAGGTTTTATTTTAATGTTTACACATGAGCTTGGTACAGGACCAGAATTAATATTAGCCTGCTCACACGATAAGAAATATGTTTATTAGTCTTAAGATTTTTTTAAAAAATTTGGTCATTTAAAGTGCAATGCCAGCTGCTTTGTTTTTGCAGTTGCGGTCTCCTTGTGTCACATGTATACAGTATATACATTACAAACACGGTGGGTATGATCATGTGTTTCCATTACACTCTCTTGGTTCATGCAGTTGTTATCAAAGCTTTTATATTTGTGCTGCAGGAGCCAAATCTCATGTAAGAACTTGATCAGAAGTTATTTCACAACAATTTCACAACGGAAGAGTTTCTTTTTTTTTCTTCCTTTATTGAAGATGTTTAAACTTCTTTAGAACTCATTTTAATAACGTGTCTTAGAAACATTTATTTTGTCGGTCGCATGGAAGGAGCATTTAAACCTAATTAATGTTCTTTCTCTTTAAACACACAAGCAGGCCTAGGTATTCAACTGATGTGAAAAATGTATCCTGGATTCTAATAGCAAAGTTGTATGTTTGCCAAGGTGCATGTGTGTCCTCAGTTCACCCTGCTACCCATATGGTTTTCTACAAGTCATGGTGAGCTCACTGCCTAGCTGAAGGGGAGAGTATCTAAAGAGAGTATGAGAAAACTGCAAAGAGCAGTAGTGTCCTTTGTAAGTTTTTCAGCTTTTCACAATAAATATATGCGCTGTGAGTTCCCGGCTTCATTCTTGGCATCGAGGAGACTTTTTAAGCCTCATTCCACTAAACTGTACTCACACCAGCCAAAATGTTAAGATTGTGCACACTCTCGCTCGAGGTACATTGGTATGCACTGTGCTTTGGGTAAACTAAGGGGGAATTATTTTATTTACACAATAGTATTTGTGTTGTGGTTTTATCAAATATTACGTTTGCTGAAACCTTAGAGTATTTTCACATAATCTAAAACTGTATTTTCTTTCTTTTTTTATTGAGTAAGTCATTAGTTGGTTTTTTTTTTTCTCGTCTTTTCTTTTTTTAAAATACAGCCTTAGGAAATCACTGTTAGGTATTTTTCTTATTGAAAGAAAATCTTTAACAAGGGAATTTTTCTCTTGCATTTTCATCTTGAAAAGGCATATCTGTTCTTATACCATCCATGTTATTTATTGCCCTGAATTGTATCTATATCAAGACATGTTTAGGTTTGAAGAGTCTGAAAATAATAGTTAATTTGTCTAACAGCTTCTTGTTTTAATGAATAGTAAAGTATAGATTGTCTTTTTTTATTATTATTATTATTAGGACTGTTGGTTTAGGTGACAAAGAAAATGCATGCCTGTTCAATGACAACCAGATGGCAAGGCAAATGTTCAGTTTTATCCAAGTTGCCAGGTTTGTTGACAATAAGTTTGACATTTATCAAGTGACCCAGTGGGATCGTTCTAGTGACGTTCGTAACACCTGCATTACTTTTTTATTGTAGATGCAGTCCATGTGTCTCCATGAGATAGTTGGGCGGCTTGAAATCCAATGCAATGGTTGCTGGTTGTGGCAGCAGTGGGACGCTGCACGTGAAAACGTCCATACATGACCTTGTGGCAGCTGCTATGTAAACTCACTTTAAGCTCTTTTTAAAAAAAAATTTCTGTGAACAGATTAAACAACATGAATCCAATTTAGAGTCTTTCACTAGAGTGAGCTGTGCTGCTGGCTAGTGTCTAAACAATCATTCATTCATTCACAAAGCATGTTTCTTATTCCCATTTCTCTTTAGGCTCAGTTCCAACATGCATTTATAGGAAGGAAGGTCACACAAATAGACAAAGACACACATAGCTATTGTACGTACCCTGTTAACTTCACCTAACACAGTCACATGACCAGGAATAAAGGCATATGCATTCCTGAGCCTCTCCATCAAACCGTGGCACCACAAATGACTTAGAAGTGGCACATTTGTTACATGACCTGCCGAAAATACTCACAGGCCTGTGGCACGATTTTTATAGTAATATTACCAGAAACAGCTGATCAGCTTAGGTTACACTCTGGGGCTTATGAGCTATAGATTGTTAGCATCAACGATAATAATTCTGCTGCATTCAAAAGACCACACTGACCAACAATTCATGAGCATTAGCAAGGCCAAAGGGCCAGAGGATTATCATAAACGGAGCTGATATTATCGGCGCTTTGTGCTGAGGTGACCCTGTGGTCTCTCTGCTTTTTTTTTTTTTTTTGCATTAAAACAGATCAAAGAGGACAACCTGGGCTACACTAAAATGCACAAGGAACAATAGGAAGTGTAGCAATGGTGAACACGCAAATATCTTGTTGTGTTGACGGTGACACATTGCACAGCAACAAACAACGCAAGCCATGTAAGGTAATGGAAATTCGTTACAAAGCAAGTGCGGTTTGCTCTGTAATTACAAATTACAGCATTGTACAGCTCCACCAGTTGTTGTCTTTGGAAAACATAAGGAAGTCCAGTAAGAAACGCAACATTGTCAGCATCACTTAAACGCCTTTTAAATCAATTTCCCTACTTTAAATATGATCGATCTTGGAGAAGACTTCACTGCTAATGGCATTTTTTTGTTTTTTTGGGCACCAACAAAGCAAACAGGAAATGGAAAGACCAGAAATTAATGAGCGTGTTAACAGCTAACACATCGGGTGGTAAAAATCTATTTTAAAAAAACAGCCAAACAGCTACCATCAGCTCATCTGACATCATTTTAAAAACATATAGTCATCCTCACAGTCACACAAGGACACAAGAAGTTGTTATGTATATGCAACCTCTGATATGCTATAGAACTTGTATAACCACACTAACTGGTGTTGCTTACATAGTTTTTCCTGATGTAATTGCTAGGAAAACAACAAGCACAAACAACAGACCTTCCAGGCAATGCATAGGCCCATTTTGAGATTAGACTGTCCAAAGGTTTGACACTAAATTGGACTGTGTTAGTAGAAGCCTTACATGTGATTCCCATGAAGCTCATAAGTTTTGTTTTGTCACATGTCCAAGTTTGCATATTTTTCTTTAAACTTCTCCATTTACTCCTTTGTTTCCTCCAAAAGGTGTATTTACTGAGTAAGAGGGTGTGGCTTACAGTGTTGGCAGTAGTTTCTTAAAACGTACTCATCATAAATGCCCGACGAGAGCTGATTTCCTCTTTACATGAATGATCTTATTGTCCTTATGCGAGCGCCGTTTCCACGAGGGACCGATGACTTATCTGTACTTTGAGTGTGCTGCTGTGAAATTTCAGTCAGCTCAAATGTCTAAATAACATCTAGAGATTAACACAAGGCCGAAAGAGTGGAAATCTTTAGTTTTTGGCCTTTCCCTGAGCGCTTGTGAAATTCTGTAGTTGGCTTGCTTAACAAGTTAATCTCGCAACACGCTATTGTATGGATGAAATTTCATAATGTGGTTAGATTGCCACCCCTTGATGGATTACCAGAAAACCTTACCTATGTGCCAATTTTTGTTTAAGTCATTAGCTCTAAATCACATTGCTCAGCCTGCAGACCAGTGGATCAGACCAGCGCTTGGTCAAAGCGTGTTTAGGGCACGGTTGTGGTCAGCAGTGTTTCAGTGCGTCAGCATTGCACTTTTAGATGGGTCATATGTCAAATGATCTGATGAGACATATATAATCATCTGTATTTACTACACAACAGCTTGCCAAACTAAAAATAAACTAAACACTGCTAACATCCATATGGCTTCAAATAAGGACAGCATGCTTCCATTAAGTCTTCTGGATTTACCATCTTATTCACATAATGAGAAAAATCTGTGTTTGAAGACATCATATTGAAGATATCACCAGTTCACCTGAATAATGAGTCAGTTTTATTTCATCCCAATGCCATTTGTATTTTTGTTACCGTAGCTACAGGCTGAAGAAATATGTTGCATCATGAAACTATTTTTTCTTTTGCAATGACCATTTTTCTCTTTTTTCTCCTGCTAGCATGTTAGCAGTTTTGTACCATGTCTTTTTTAAACGGCAAACATTGTGCTTGCCAGAGAGAGAGGGTAGGCTGCTGACCCTTGAAGCAAAAGCAGCTAGCGGAGCAGCTGACCTGCTTAAAGCACCCTTGTGCATTTGTGAAAGTTCAGCTCTGTGCTGGACCATCACCGCGCTGGCTCGTGCACCCTCGTGCAGCTGCTGTGAAACCTCATGGTACACAACTTCTGAAGTTGCTGACTATTCCACGCACGCACGGTCGAGTAGTGATTTAAAGTCACTGCTAGCAGTTAAATCATTAGTCAGGTTAACTTAAAGGTTTAAATTTTACAGAGCAAAGTGCCATTGTGGAGGCACTAACCATGACTGATGAAAGAAGGCTTTACTGTTTAACCACAGCACGTATGTGTGCTGTCTTTGAGAGGCAGGACACCTTGAAAGCGCTGCATGTGAAACCCGGCTTTACATAAAACTTATGCGAGCATCTTTTTTTCTGTTTTTCTAGCTCTAAATACAGATGAGACTGTGGTTTCATTTTGTTTGGCCTCGCTATAGTGACAAACATAGTGTACTCTTAACCCTAAACACATTCAGAGCCTGCTTTGTTCGTTATTGTGTTAGAGCTGCGCGCTTCTTCACAAAGGTCCCGCACAGTCCCCTCGAAATTCAGCACAAACGCCTGTTTTTCCCCCCCTTGTTTACATCTCAAGGATAGAAAGTCAGGAGATGCTTTATTTTCTTTGAAGATACAAAACTGTTCCTCATAGCTACACAGTTCAATTTTTGAGAAGAGAAATATGAATAGAGGCATACACGCTGATATTTCTTGATGAGCTGAATGTATTAACTGCTCTTTATCATGATACACTAGTAATAGACAGAGAGGTCCTATATGAGCAGCTGTGTAGGTTCGTGAAGATCTCTTAATGGCCTGTGAGGTCCTTTTTTGGAGAGGCAAAATGTCCTTGACGTGTGTAGTAGCTGTAGAGAGGCAGTTGCATTGGACACTTGTGCCTAAATGATAACTCTTGAATTTAGCATTATCTGCTTCGGGGGTTAGAGGTGTTTTGGAGACTATCATATGAGTAGTCAGATGGTTCTTTATGGTCAAATGCTCATTAACAAAAGCAGAGCCATTTGCCAATTCTGAGATTTTTTTTCTTTTCTGTTCCATCACCAAAGTGACTGCCGTCTTTAATTTTAATGGCCGTAAGCCAGCAGTGGCTGTTTGTCTCCCTCCCACCTCCCCCACTCCCCACCCCATCCTCTTCATAAAATACAGTATGAACAAAAAAAATACTGATAGCACTAATTCACAAGTGTTTGTGTGGACTTTGTGTGAAAAAAAAAGTATATTAGAAGTAGATTATCCTCCCATCTGTAAGTGTACAATGGATCTGCTATGGATAACGGGTGGCGGTGGGTGTGTTTTTGACAGAAAGTGACGAAGTTGAACAAGCTGTCCTGTCAAAAAATACTTTAACTGTCCTCCACTTGAATTGCAGTGTTTATTGTTATTTATGTGCTAGAGGAATTTATTTGAAAGCCGCACATCCTGTCACATTGAGTGGCTTTCTGTTGGGCTGAATATGTTAACACATTAATATGCTGCGCTACTGGAGACATTTCAGTGGAACTAAAGATTCGCGGCGTGATTAAATTAAGGGGACCGTAAAGAGTTAACAGTGGCTGCAGTTAGCGTATGATGCACACAAATGCATGAACACAATACAGTCATTGAAGCAATTTCAACTGAAGAGAGGCTATAACATTATAGTGGTGTAATTACTTTACAATGCTTTGACCAAGAAGGAAGGAATTTGAGAAAGGAAAAGTGTTGTAAATTTAGATATTTTCATGTTTTGAAACCGTTCCTGGTCTTGAGTTTAAAATCGAAAGTACAGTTTTGAAGGAGGGATCTCTGGTACGCCTCCGTTTTGAGGTGAAATGGCAGTTCAAAGTTCAAAAGGCGTTTCATGTTTCATAATAATAGTTGCGTATGGAGTCTATTTTAAACACGCTATAATTATCAATGATTTGCACTCGAAATCATTCAAACTATTTCACCGGTTCTGACATGTCGCGCCGTACAGTTTCAGTCCAGGGAGAAGTAGAAATTGGAAGGAAAAAAAAAAAATGTTGTGTGAAAAATCTTGGCTCAACTTGTCAACAGTCTCCGTGTGCTTGTTGATGATTTTCAGTGACTGCAATAAAGCCAAATCAATTAAATCCTGAGACTGAGGATGTGGTTTTTCTGCAGCTTTTCTTGGAGTGTATGGGAGTTGGGCGCATTACTTACCTGTTAAGTGCTCAAAGGTAACGAGAGAAACGCAGCGCTCCAAATTGCTCCGATTTAATTAGCTGACACAGCTGTCGTTGGCCAGACTTTTTCATTTATTTCTTTTTTCAAAGCGTGCAGCGGCAAAATAGTACTGGCTAACGTTTGATTTTTAAGTTTGAGGCGTTAACTGATGACGCCGAGTTGCGTGTGCGCACCCATTTTGTCAAAGAAGTGAGCTGAACGCACTCTGTCTTTAACAAACGCGCCCCCTTCACTTACCTCACGAATATTGCTTCATTCCCCCCCACCCCAGTGTTCTGGCTACATATTTACATTGTGAACAGAATTACATTAGATCCCATATCCAAAACGTACTATTACAGCCTGATTTCTGGCAGTTTATATGCTAATGTGCTTGGATGATTGAAATTAATAATTACAACGTCGGACGGTGATTGTTAAGCAGCGGAGGTTTTAGACAGACTTACTGTTAATAAGGTGTAACACAAAAACACTCTCGATAAGTGCAGATCTGCATCACATCCATCAAGATGCTACGTGCGCGTGCATGGACATGAGCTTTTTCATCATGCCCCGCGGCCCTTTTGTCTCCACACTGAATCGTACCAAGGGCCTTGAATGTATGCTTGTAGTGTGTGTTGTAAGCAGTATTTGCATATTCAAGATGTACATTATTCAAATGGCTGATACTGCTCCTTTCATAACCATGCCTCTTATGTCTGTTCTCAACCCCATCCCCCATTCTCACCATTCTAACCCCCCTCACACCCACCCCAAAACCCTCACACCCCACCCCACCCCACCTTGATTAACTAATGTCCAATTCGGTGCAGCGTGTTCCACGAGCTCGCCTCCTCACGCAGTCAGCTGATTAACCTGGAGCCTGCCTGGTGAAGTTGCAACCCTCGTCTTCCCGTCTTAATTCCTCCTTTTTTTTCCCTTTTTTTTTTTTAATGCCCCCTTCTTCCTCCTCCTCCTCCACCCCTCCCTAGTCTTTGTTGTGGCGGCAGCAGCAGAGCATGCGTTGCATTGGCGGTCTGAAGCATTGTGTCTGATTTCCAGCAGACAAACTGACCTCTGGGGATTTATTGACAGCAAACTCCACAGAGGCAGACACAGAGCTGGGGGCATGGAGGCAGCCAGAGAGTGGGGGGGGCGGAGGGTGTTGGAGAAGGTTTGTAAGGAGAGAGGAGGGAGGAAGAAGAGTGGGGGCATAGACGGATGGAGAGATAGACGGGTAGGAAGGGAAGACGGGGAGAGGTTCAACGTGATGAAACAGGAAACAGGTAGAGGCGCAGAAAGAAAGAAACCAATATGGGGGAGGTGGGGTACGAATGCTGAATTTAGTTTGATTTAAATTTTTTTCCTCCCCATGGAGTATTAGCAAGTGAAAGAAAATGGCCGCCTCCTACAAGGATCTAATTAATTTTGAAGGATCATCAGCCCCTTTAGTCCAAGGCAGGGTACAGGAGGGAGGGAGGGAGACAGACCCCTGGGCTGATTAGAATTCACTGCAGGTAGGCGCTGGCTGCTGCTCACCCACTGTGTCACGGCTAAAATGGAATCACTGTTGTGAGTGGCAGTCTGGGCAACTGAAGCCCGCTTCCCTTGGCCTACTCCTTTGTTGCCAGCGTTCACCTCAGTTTCCCCATTAGGCAGGTGGATTTACATGTCTGGACTGGTAGAAGCAACATATATGTGCGCATTGTCGAGCAGTAGCCACAAAACCCAACCATGGCACCTGGATAACATTTGCATGTCAAGCTAACCCCAGCAGGAAAAAGGAAAAAAAGTCAAATATTTGACATTATAATGGATAAAGAAATTTGACATGTGGGTGTGCGGTCTAGTAAAAAACAGTGGTCTCGCTATTGTTTTTTAGGTGGTGAAACAATATATATGTATATATATATATATATA